>NC_134354.1:369609604-369868707 GCF_048569485.1 Anomaloglossus baeobatrachus | reverse complement strand
TGTTTCAGAAGAGGAACCAGAACAAAATAAACACTCCCTCCTTCACATTAAATGGCTCCACGCTGGAGAACACCAGCAGCTACACCTACCTCGGTCTGGAGCTAAGCAATAACGGGAGCCTCAAGCAAGCAGCAGAAGCCCTGAAAGGAAAAGCATGCAGAACCTTCTATGCCATCAGAAGACAACTGTACCACCTCAAACCACCTGTGAGAGTCTGGCTCAAGATATTTGACAGCGTCATCACCCCTATACTGTTATATGGCAGCGAGGTATGGGGCCCAGTGACCTACCCAGACCACACAAAGTGGGATTCCAGCCCTACCGAAGTCTTCCACATGGAGTTCTGTAAATATCTCCTCCAAGTCCATCGCAGCACCTCAAACATAGCCTGTAGGGCAGAGCTGGGCCGATTCCCCTTATGGTTCACTATACACAAGAGGGCGCTATCACACCAGGCACACACACAGAACAGCAACCCCAGCTCTTACCATCATAAAGCCCTGCTGAGCCGGAGCCCAGAGCAAGCCAGGAACCCCGGCAGCCAGTCCAGCCAAAGTCAGCAACACCCCCTGACAAAAGCCCAAATAAAAGAGATCTCAGAGAGCTGCAAGATGCAATACATAGAGGACTGGAAGAGTGAATTAGAGAACTCCCAGAAACTCACCATCTACCGGTCACTGCGGAGGGACTACACTCTGGCCCCATATCTGGAAAGGCTACGCCACCCCAAAGACAGGCAGACCCTGAGCCTGTACAGACTGAGTGCCCACAGCCTAGAGGTGGAAACAGGGCGGCACCGACAGACATACAAGCCGCGAGAGAACAGACTGTGCCAGCACTGCCAGCAGGGGGCTCTGGAGGACGAGGCGCATTTCCTACTGCACTGTGACAAATACTCAGCAGTGAGGGGCTCCCACTTCCAGAAATTTACCACCCATAGCCCGGGCTTTCCATCCATGGATGAGGACATGAAACTCCGCTTCCTACTGGGGGAAGAGGAACCAATGGTGGAGATCGCCGCCCAATATGTCACCACATGTCATAAGCTGAGGGGAACCTAAGACCCCTAAATGGACTGTCAGAGCCCAAATTGTACTCCCCATAACCCTGATCCCCTCCCACCACACTTACTGTATTTCTCTTGCTTTGGCAACACTAATTGTATTTTGGTCCTGCCAATAAAGCATATTTGAATTTGAATTTGAATTTGAATTTGAGTGAGAAAGAGAGAGAAAGAGAGAGAGAGAAATTGAGAGAGCGGAGAAAGAGAGAGAGAAAGGAAGAGAAAGAGAGAGAAAGTGAGAGAGACAAATAGAGAGAGAAAGAGAGAGAAATAGAGAGAGAGAAAGAGAGAGAGAAAGAGAAAGAGAGAGAAAGAGCAAGAAAGAGAGAAAAAGAGAGAGAGAGAGAAAAAGGGAGAGAGAAAGAAAGAGATAGAAAGTAAGAAAGACAGAGAAAGAAAGAGAGAAAGACAAAGAGAGAGAAAGAGAGAAAGAGAGAGAAAGAGAGAGAGAGAGAAAAAGAAAGAGAGAGAAAGAGAGAGAGGGAAATAGAGAGAGAAAGAAAGAGAGAGAAGAGAGAGGAGAAAAGAGAGAGAAGGGAGAGAGAAGGGTGAGATACAGAGAGAGAGAAAAGAGAGAGGAGAGAGAGAAAAGAGAGAAAGAAGAGAGAGAGAAGAAAGAGAGAGAAGAGAGAGGAGAGAGGAGAGAGAGAAGAAAGAGAGGAGAGAGAGAAGAGAGAGAAGATAGAGAAGAGAGAGAGAGAGAAGAGAGAGAGAAGAGAGAGAGAAGAGATAGAGGAGAGAGAGGAGAGAGAGAAGAGAGAGAGAAGAGATAGAGGAGAGAGAAGAGAGAGAAGAGAGAGAGAGAAGAGAGAGAGGAGAGAGAGAGAAGAGAGAGGAAAGAAAGAGGAGAGAGAGAAGAGAGACAAGAGAGACGAGAGAGGGAGAGAGAAGAGAGAAAAGAGAGGAGAGAGAAGAGAGATAAGATAGATGAGAGAGAGGAGAGAACAATGCAGCCTCATTCCGTGAACTGCTCCGATTTTAGAGGTGTTTCTCGCGGCTCACAGCTGATGTCCAGCTCCTCCCCTCAGTGCATACTTAAATTATAATTATAAATAAATAATAATTTAAATTCTTCACTGGGACGGCCAGGACTCAAACTCATGAACTAATTCTCCTTAGGCAGTAGCTCTACCCATTGAGCCACTGTCTGTAATGGAAAGCATAGGAAGATTTGGTAATCTTGACCTCTGTATTGCAGTAGAGAATCCAGAAGTAGATTATTCAGCTACAAGGATGGATGGAGGGATGGATGGATGGATGGATGGATGGAGAGAGGGATGGATGGAGGGATGAAGGGGTGGATGAATAGATGGAGGGATGGATGGATGGAAGGATGGATAGAGGGATGGATGGAGGGATGGATGGAGGGATAGAGGGATGGATGGAGGGAGGGATGGAGGGATGGAGGGAGGGATGAAGGGAGGGATGCATGGATGGAGAGATGGGGGGAGGGATGGAGGGATGGATGAATGGATGAAGGTATGGATGGAGGGATATATGGAGGGATGGATGGATGGATAGAGGGATGGATGGAGGGATAGAGGGATGGATGGAGGGATGAAGGGAGGGATAAATGGATGGAGAGATGGAGGGAGGGATGGAGGGAGAGATGGATGGAGGGATGGAGGGATGGATGGAGGGATGGATGAATGGATGGAGGGATGAATGGAGGCATGGATGGATGAACAGATAGATGGATGGAGGGATGGATGGAGGGATAGAGGAATGGATGGAGGGATGGATGGATGGATAGAGGGATGGATGAAAGGATAGAGGGATGGACGGATGGAGGGATGGAGGGAGGGATGAAGGGAGGGATAAATGGATGGATGGAGGGATGGAGGGATGGAGGGATGGAGGGATGGATGGAGGGATGTATGAATGGATGCAGGGATGGATGTAGGGATGGATGGAGGGCTGGATAGAGGGATGGAGGAATAGAGGGATGGATGGAGGGATGAAGGGAGGGATGAATGGATGGAGAGATGGAGGGATGGAGGGAGGGATGAATGGATGGAGAAAGGGATGGAGAGATGGAGGGATGGAGGGATGGATGGAGGGATGGATGGATGGAGGGATGAAGGGATGAATGGAGGGATGGAGGGATGGATGAATGGATGGAGGGATGAATGGAGGCATGGATGGATGGACAGATGGAGGGATGGATAGAGGGAGGGATGCAGGGAGGGATGGATGGATGGAGGGATGGATGGAGGGATGAGGGATGGATGAATGGAGGGAGGGATGGATGAATGGATGGAGGGAGGGATGAAGAGAGAGATAAATGGATGGAGAGATGGAGGGAGGGATGGAGGGAGGGATGGATGGAGGGATGGGGGATGGATGGAGGGATGGATGGAGGGATGGAGGGATGGATGGAGGGATGGAGGGATGGATGAATGGATGGAGGGATGAATGGAGGCATGGATGGATGAACAGATAGATGGATGGAGGGATGGATGGAGGGATAGAGGAATGGATGGAGGGAAGGATGGATGGATAGAGGGATGGATGGAGGGAAAGAGGGATGGACGGAGGGATAAATGGATGGATGGATGGAGGGATGGATGGAGGGATAGATGTAGGGATAGATGTAGGGATGGATGGATGGAGGGATGGATAGAGGGATGGATGGAGGGATAGAGGGATGGATGGAGGGATGGAAGGAGGGATGAAGGGAGGGATGAATGGATGGAGAGATGGAGGGAGGGATGGAGGGAGGGATGAATGGATAGAGGGAGGGATGGAGGGCTGAATGGATGGAGGGAGGGATGGAGGGATGAATGGAGGGATGGAGGGATGGATGAATGGATGGAGGGATGAATGGAGGCATGGATGGATGGAGAGATGGATGGATGGATGGATAGAGAAATGGATGGAGGGATGGAGGGAGGGATGAAGGGACGGATGAATGGATGGAGAGATGCAGGGAGGGATGAATGGATGGAGGGAGGGATGAATGGATGGAGGGAGGGATGGAGGGATGAATGGATGGATGGAGGGATAGATGGAGGGATGGAGAGATGGATGAATGGATGGAGGGATGAATGGAGGGATGGATGAAGGGATAGAGGGATGGATAGAGGGATGGATGGAGGGATGGAGGAAGGTGATGGAGGGAGAGATGAATGGATAGAGGGAGGGATGCAGGGAGGGATGGATGGATGGAGGGATGGATGGAGGGATGAGGGATGGATGAATGGAGGGAGGGATGGATGAATGGATGAATGGATGGAGGGATGAATGGAGGGATGGATGAAGGGATAGAGGGATGGATGGAGGGATGGATGGAGGGATGGAGGAAGGTGATGGAGGGAGAGATGAATGGATAGAGGGAGGGATGCAGGGAGGGATGGATGGATGGAGGGATGGATGGAGGGATGAGGGATGGATGAATGGAGGGAGGGATGGATGAATGGATGGAGGGAGGGATGAAGAGAGAGATAAATGGATGGAGAGATGGAGGGAGGGATGGATGGAGGGATGGATGGAGGGATGGAGGGATGGATGGAGGGATGGAGGGATGGATGGAGGGATGGAGGGATGGATGGAGGGATGGAGGGATGGATGAATGGATGGAGGGATGAATGGAGGCATGGATGGATGAACAGATAGATGGATGGAGGGATGGATGGAGGGATAGAGGAATGGATGGAGGGAAGGATGGATGGATAGAGGGATGGATGGAGGGAAAGAGGGATGGACGGAGGGATAAATGGATGGATGGATGGAGGGATGGATGGAGGGATAGATGTAGGGATAGATGTAGGGATGGATGGATGGAGGGATGGATAGAGGGATGGATGGAGGGATAGAGGGATGGATGGAGGGATGGAAGGAGGGATGAAGGGAGGGATGAATGGATGGAGAGATGGAGGGAGGGATGGAGGGAGGGATGAATGGATAGAGGGAGGGATGGAGGGCTGAATGGATGGAGGGAGGGATGGAGGGATGGATGGAGGGATGAATGGAGGGATGGAGGGATGGATGAATGGATGGAGGGATGAATGGAGGCATGGATGGATGGAGAGATGGATGGATAGAGAAATGGATGGAGGGATGGAGGGAGGGATGAAGGGACGGATGAATGGATGGAGAGATGCAGGGAGGGATGAATGGATGGAGGGAGGGATGAATGGATGGAGGGAGGGATGGAGGGATGAATGGATGGATGGAGGGATAGATGGAGGGATGGAGAGATGGATGAATGGATGGAGGGATGAATGGAGGGATGGATGAAGGGATAGAGGGATGGATGGAGGGATGGATGGAGGGATGGAGGGGGGGATGAAGGGATGGATGGATGGATGGATGGATGGAGGGATGGAGGGAGAGATGAATGGATGGATTGATGGAGGGATAGAGGGATGGATGGAGGGATGGATGGAGGGATGGAGGGAGGGATGAAGGGATGGATGGATGGATGGAGGGATAGATAGATGGAGGGATGTATGAATGGATGGAGGGATGGATGGATGGATGGATAGAGGGATGTATGGAGGGATAGAGGGAGAGATGAATGGATGGATGGAGGGATAGATAGATGGAGGGATGTATGAATGGATGGAGGGATGGATGGATGGATAGAGGGATGTATGGAGGGATAGAGGGATGCATGGAGGGATGGATGGAGGGATGAAGGGAGGGATGAATGGATGGAGAGATGGAGGGAGGGATGAAGGGAGGGATGAACGGATGGAGGGGGGGATGGAGGGATGAATGGATGGAGGGAGGGATGGAGGGATGGATGGATGGATGGATGGAGGGATGGATGGATGGATGGAGGGATGGAGGGATGAATGGAGGGAAGGAGGGATGGATGAATGGATGGAGGGATAAATGGAGGCATGGATTGATGGAGAGATGGATGGATAGAGGGATGGATGGAGGGATGGAGGGATGAAGGGAGGGATGAATGGATGGAGAGAGGGATGAAGGGAGGGATGAATGGATGGAGGGAGGGATGGATGGATGGATGGAGGGATAGAGGGATGGATTGAGGGATGGATGGAGGGAGGGATGAATGGATGGAGAGATGGAGGAAGGTGATGGAGGGAGAGATGAATGGATAGAGGGAGGGATGCAGGGAGGGATGGATGGATGGAGGGATGGATGGAGGGATGAGGGATGGATGAATGGAGGGAGGGATGGATGAATGGATGGAGGGAGGGATGAAGAGAGAGATAAATGGATGGAGAGATGGAGGGAGGGATGGATGGAGGGATGAAGGGACGGATGAATGGATGGAGAGATGCAGGGAGGGATGAATGGATGGAGGGAGGGATGAATGGATGGAGGGAGGGATGGAGGGATGAATGGATGGATGGAGGGATAGATGGAGGGATGGAGAGATGGATGAATGGATGGAGGGATGAATGGAGGGATGGATGAAGGGATAGAGGGATGGATGGAGGGATGGATGGAGGGATGGAGGGAGGGATGAAGGGATGGATGGATGGAGGGATGGAGGGAGAGATGACTGGATGGATGGAGGGATAGAAGGATGGATGGAGGGATGGATGGAGGGATGGAGGGAGGGATGAAGGGATGGATGGATGGATGGATGGATGGAGGGATGGATGGATGGAGGGATAGAGGAATGGATGGAGGGATGGATGGATAGATAGAGGGATGGATGGAGGGATAGAGGGATGGACGGAGGGATGGATGGAGGGATGAGGGATGGATGAATGGAGGGAGGGATGGATGAATGGATGGAGGGAGGGATGAAGAGAGAGATAAATGGATGGAGAGATGGAGGGAGGGATGGAGGGAGGGATGGATGGAGGGATGGGGGATGGATGGAGGGATGGATGGAAGGATGGAGGGATGGATGAATGGATGGAGGGATGAATGGAGGCATGGATGGATGAACAGATAGATGGATGGAGGGATGGATGGAGGGATAGAGGTATGGATGGAGGGAAGGATGGATGGATAGAGGGATGGATGGAGGGAAAGAGGGATGGACGGAGGGATAAATGGATGGATGGATGGAGGGATGGATGGAGGGATAGATGTAGGGATAGATGTAGGGATGGATGGATGGAGGGATGGATAGAGGGATGGATGGAGGGATAGAGGGATGGATGGAGGGATGGAAGGAGGGATGAAGGGAGGGATGAATGGATGGAGAGATGGAGGGAGGGATGGAGGGAGGGATGAATGGATAGAGGGAGGGATGGAGGGCTGAATGGATGGAGGGAGGGATGGAGGGATGGATGGAGGGATGAATGGAGGGATGGAGGGATGGATGAATGGATGGAGGGATGAATGGAGGCATGGATGGATGGAGAGATGGATGGATGGATAGAGAAATGGATGGAGGGATGGAGGGAGGGATGAAGGGACGGATGAATGGATGGAGAGATGCAGGGAGGGATGAATGGATGGAGGGAGGGATGAATGGATGGAGGGAGGGATGGAGGGATGAATGGATGGATGGAGGGATAGATGGAGGGATGGAGAGATGGATGAATGGATGGAGGGATGAATGGAGGGATGGATGAAGGGATAGAGGGATGGATGAAGGGATGGATGGAGGGATGGAGGGAGGGATGAAGGGATGGATGGATGGATGGATGGAGGGATGGAGGGAGAGATGAATGGATGGATGGATGGAGGGATAGAGGGATGGATGGAGGGATGGATGGAGGGATGGAGGGAGGGATGAAGGGATGGATGGATGGATGGATGGAGGGATAGATAGATGGAGGGATGTATGAATGGATGGAGGGATGGATGGATGGATAGAGGGATGTATGGAGGGATAGAGGGAGAGATGAATGGATGGATGGAGGGATAGATAGATGGAGGGATGTATGAATGGATGGAGGGTTGGATGGAGGGATGGATGGATGGATAGAGGGATGTATGGAGGGATAGAGGGATGCATGGAGGGATGGATGGAGGGATGAAGGGAGGGATGAATGGATGGAGAGATGGAGGGAGGGATGAAGGGAGGGATGAACGGATGGAGGGGGGGATGGAGGGATGAATGGATGGAGGGAGGGATGGAGGGATGGATGGATGGATGGATGGAGGGATGGATGGATGGATGGAGGGATGGAGGGATGAATGGAGGGATGGAGGGATGGATGAATGGATGGAGGGATAAATGGAGGCATGGATTGATGGAGAGATGGATGGATAGAGGGATGGATGGAGGGATGGAGGGATGAAGGGAGGGATGAATGGATGGAGAGAGGGATGGAGGGAAGGATGAATGGATGGAGGGAGGGATGGATGGATGGAGGGATAGAGGGATGGATTGAGGGATGGATGGAGGGAGGGATGAATGGATGGAGAGATGGAGGAAGGTGATGGAGGGAGAGATGAATGGATAGAGGGAGGGATGCAGGGAGGGATGGATGGATGGAGGGATGGATGGAGGGATGAGGGATGGATGAATGGAGGGAGGGATGGATGAATGGATGGAGGGATGGATGGATGGAGGGATGGATGGATGGATGGATAGAGGGATGGATGGAGGGATAGAGGGATGGATAGAGGGATGAAGGGAGGGATGAAGGGAGGAATGAATGGATGGAGAGATGGAGGGATGAATGGATGGAGGGATGGATGGAGGGATGGAGGGATGGATGGATGGATGGAGGGATGTGTGAATGGATGGAGGGATGGATGGAGGGATGGATGGATGGAGGGATTGATGGATGGATGGATAGAGGGATGGATGGAGGGATAGAGGGATGGATGGAGGGATGGACGGAGGGATGAAGGGAGGGATGGATGGATGGAGAGATGGAGGGAGGGATGAAGGGAGGGATGAACGGATGGAGGGAGGGATGGAGGGAGGGATGAATGGATGGAGGGAGGGATGGATGGAGGGATGAATGGAGGGATGGATGAATGGATGGAGGGATAAATGGAGGCATGGATGGATGGAGAGATGGATGGATAGAGGGATGGATGGAGGGATGGAGGGAGGGATGAAGGGAGGGATGAATGGATGGAGAGATGGAGAGAGGGATGGAGGGAGGGATGAATGGATGGAGGGAGGTACGAATGGATGGAGGGAGGGATGGACGGATGGATGGAGGGATGGAGGGATGGATGGAGGGTTGGATTAATGGATGGGGGGATGAATGGAGGGATGGATAGAGGGATAGAGGGATGGATGGAGGGATGGATGGAGGGAGGGATGAAGGATGAAGGGCGGGATGAATTGATGGAGAGATGGAGGAACGGATGGAGGGAGAGATGAGTGGATAGAGGGAGGGATGCAAGGATGGATGGATGAGTGGATGGATGGAGGGATGGAGGGATGGATGGAGGGATGGAGGGATGGATGAATGGATGGAGGGATGGATGAATGGATGGAGGGATGGAGGGATGGATGGAGGGATGAAGGGAGGGATGAAGGGAGGGATGAAGGGAGGGATGAATGGATGGAGAGATGGAGGGATGAATGGATGGAGGGATGAAGGGAGGGATGGATGGAGGGATGGATGGATAGAGGGATGGATGGAGGGATAGAGGGATGGATGGAGGGATGAAGGGAGGGATGGATGGAGGGATGAAGGGAGGGATGGATGGAGGGATGGAGGGATGGATGAATGGATGGAGGGATGAATGGAGGCATGGATGGATGGAGAGATGGATGGATAGAGGGATAGATGGAGGGATAGAGGAATGGATGGAGGGATGGATGGATAGAGGGATGGATGGAGGGATAGAGGGATGGACGGAGGGATGGATGGGGGGATGGATGGAGGGATGGATGAATGAATGGATGGAGGGATGGATGGAGGGACGGATGGAGGGATGGAGGTATGAAGGGAGGGATGAATGGATGGCGGGAGGGATGGAGGGATGTATGGATGGATGGAGGGATGAAGGGATGAATGAATGAATGGAGTGATGGATGGAGGGAGGGATGAATGTATGGAGAGATGGAGGGAGGGAGGGATGGAGGGAGGAATGAATGGGTGTAGGGAGGGATGGATGGATGGAGGGATGGAGGGATGGAGGGAGGAATGGAGGGATGGAAGGATGGAGGGATGGAGGGATGGATGGAGGGATGGATGGAGGGATGGATGGAGGGATGGATGAATGGATGGAGGGATGGAGGGAGGGATGAAGGGAGGGATTTATGGATGGAGAGGTGGATGGAGGGAGGGATGAATGGATGGAGGGATGGATGGATGGATGGATGGAGGGATGGATGAATAGATGGAAGGATGGATGGAGGGTGGATGGATGGATAGAGAGATGGATGGAGGGATAGAGGGATGGATGGAGGGGTGGAGGGAGGGATGAAGAGAGGGATAAAGAGAGGGATGGAGAGATGGAGAGAGGGATGGAGGGATGAATGGATGGATGGAGGGATGGAGGGATGGATGGATGGATGGATGGGAGGGCAAACACCAGCACTACCGCACTCATCCTTACACACACGCAGGCACTACCGCTCCCATCATCCTCGCACATACGCAGGCATTACCTCAGTGATGTCCCCACTGACAGCGTGGCTCACTTCAGCTGCTACGTGGATCTGACACAGAGCGTTCGTGTTCTACGGCGCTCCTGTCAGCTTCATGTAGCAGAGCTGGATGCGTCGCGGGACCTTGTGGATTACGCCGGACCTGGAGGGATATTTGGGGATTTTAATAAAATGGTGAAAGAGGGTGATTTTTTTACTTTTATTCCAAATTAAGGATTTTTCGTTGTGTGCGTTTATTTGCTTTCACTTACAGGTTAATCATAGAAGGTATCTCGGGGAGACGCCTGCCATGATTAACCCGATTGCCACCGCACCAGGGCAATTCGGGATGAGCCGAGTAAAGTCCCGGGACTGTCGCATCTATTATTTATTATTTATTTATTTTACTGCGCGATATAGACCCGCCTGCTGGCGGCTGCGATTGGTTGCAGTGAGACAGCTGTCACTCATCATGGGGGCGTGTCTGACTGCAACCAATCATGGGCACCGGTGGGCGGGGAAAGCAGGGAATACCAGATTGAATAATGAGCGGCAGCCATTTTCAAAAGAGGAAAAGCCGCCGGGATTGTGCTGGGGATGCAGGAAGCATGCAGATACACCACATGCACACATAGCCTTACTGTGAAAAGCCACGCTTTTGGTGATCGAACCGTTATCGAACGGTAACTCGAACTGTCGAACTTGAAGCAAATCATTCAAGTTCGTCGAACGACTCGAACACCGCCCAAAATCACTCGAATTTTAAATTGGCGAACAGTTCGAATCGAACATCGCTAAACTCTACTGCTGACTCCGATTGTTGTTCCTTGTTACTCCACAGAATAGAGCAGGTGACGGAGAGGTTTGGAATTCCTCTGGTGCCTAACAAGATGGAGGGTCCATGCACAACAATTTGTTTTTTGGGAATTGAATTGGATTCAATTGCCATGGAATGTCGTTTGCCGGTAGATTTGACTGCTTTGAAAAGCAAAAAATTGCATTTGCACCAGATCCAGTCGTTGCTAGGGAAAGTTGAATTTTGCATGCCGCAATATGCCCACGGGGTGGATATTTTGCCGGCGATTAGCAACAGCCACCACCGGAGTGTGACACCTGTGTCATTTTGTCCGTCTGTCGGCCAGGTTGAAGGCTGATTTAAGAATATGGGCTTCCTTTTTTGAAAAATTTAATGGGAGATCAGTATTAATGGAGGATTGGGTTGATAGTTCAGAGTTGGAGCTATTTATGGATGCTTCAGGAGCATACGGTTTTGGTGCTTACTTCCAAGGCAAGTGGTTTTCAGGGGCATGGCCAGAGGCATTGAGAGAAAGTGGACTGGTTCGGCACTTGGCTCTTTTGGAGTTGTTTCCAATCGTTGCCGCCATTGAGGTGTGGGGTGAGACATTTCGCAACAGGAGAGTCAAATTTTGTTGTGACAATATGGCAGTGGTGCAAGTTATGAATAGCTTGTCTGCTTTGTCACCACCAGTGGTGAATCTTATGCGATATTTGGTTTTGAGGGGCTTACAGCTCAATGCGTGGTTGTCGGCGAGGCATGTACCAGGTGTTCGGAATTGCTTAGCGGATGCCATTTCTCGTTTTCAGTGGGACCGTGTTCGATCTTTGGCTCCGGGAGCGGAGTAGCATGCCACCCCTTGCCCGGATCATCTATGGAAGCTGGTATCCGAATAGCAGTAAACTTGATGTTGCAGTCAGTGGGAACAGCAACAAGGGCAGCATATGAGGCGGTTTGGAAGGAGTGGTTGGATTTCTGTAGGTCGGTTGACAGAGATGGGGTGAGGGGTGATCTTTTGCCCTTGTTACTATATTTTATCGGTCATTGTTTTGAAAAAGGAGTCTCTGGATCCAACATTTTGAAGAAAATGGCAGGATTGTCATTTTGGTTTAGGTTGATACTGTATGGTGGATGTGTCCAAAGATTTTTTAGTACAACGGGCTATCAGAGGTTACAAAAGACATTTTAGGAGTCGGGATGGTAAGAAGTCAGTATCATTTGATTTGTTGGGATCCATGTTAGATACTATGAAGAGGGTCTGTGTGGATGAATATGAAGTGCATTTGTTTCAAGTTGCCTTCTCGTTGGCATTTTTCGGGGCTTTTAGAATTAGTGAGCTGATTACCAGGACGGTGCTCTCACAGGATAGTTTGTAAGTCGGTGATGTAGAGCTGTTGGAAGATCGGGTGATTTGTATATTGCGGCGGTCCAAAACAGCCCAAGTTGGAAAGGGGAAGAAGGTGGTTTTGTTTAGAGTGTTAGGATCTGCTGCGTGTCACCGGGTTGGTGAGAATTTGGCGTGGAGGCCTAGGAGGATGGATGGATCATTTCTCATTCACAAGGATGGGAGAACTCGTTCCAGATTTCAATTTGTGGGAGTTTTTAGAAAGATTTTAAGGTGTATAGGTTTGAATCACAAAGAATTTGCGTCCCATTAATTTAAAAAAGGGGCGGCAACAGAGGCAGCCTGGTGGGGGCTAACTGAGAGCGTTGTGAAACAGATTGGTCGTTGGGAATCCAACAGGTACAAGTCATATGTGCGTTTGTAGTTTGTTTGGTTAATGTTGGATGTTTAGAACAATGTTAAGTGAGCTTTACACGCTGCAATCTCGCTAGCGAGATCGCAAGCGATCTTACCAGCCCCCATCGGTTTTGCAACACGGGCAAATCGCTGCCCGTCACGCACAACGTTGCTTACCTCTGTCACATGGAATTACCTGTCCTGCGACGTCGCTCTGGCCGGCGATCCGCCTCCTTTCTAAGGGGGCGGGTCGTGCGGCGTCACAGCGACGTCACACGGCAACGTCCAATAGAAGAGGAGGGGCGGAGATGAGCGGGACGTAAACCTCCCGCCCATCTCCTTCCTTCCGCTTTGGCGGTGGAGGCACGTGTTAGGGCCAGGTGGACGGGTAGACCCAGGAGGTGGATCCACTGGGCAGAAAACCTCACCGAAGGCAAGGTGTCCGGTAGCCGGAGCACTACAGGTAGCAGGACGGTCCGTTCAAAGGGGTGGAGTGTAGAAGTCCCTGGGACCACGGAGTCACTGAAGGTAGTCCGGGTGACGGAGCTCAGGTTCGGAGGCCGAGATGTTGTCAGGCAGAGTCCGGAACCGACGGAGCGAGAAGACGGGTCACCACAGGGATCAGAGATGGTATGTACTGATGAGATGGCGGACAGTCACCGTTCGGGGTTCGGGAATCGACAGGACCGGATGGCGAAGCAGGAGCGGCTCTAGGAGAGAGATAGGTAAGTATACCAGAAGACACAAGGAGACCTGACTCCTAGCTTAGCAAAACACGAAGAACAGGCCCCGCCCACTTGGAAAGGATCCCCCTATATACCCAGTACCTGATCCTTCAATATCCTGTTGGAGGACACTGGCCCTTTAAGAAAGGGTCAATGACCGTGCGCGCGCCCTAATGCGCATGCGCGAGGCCCGGGTGCCAGAAGCCAGGGCAGGGAGCGGTGAACAGGAGGCAGGAGAGCCGGGCTGGAGCAAAGCTGCCGACGGGCGCCGGGAGCAGGGACCGGGCCGCCTGGGGACCGCAGGTGATGGGGCCTGGAGGCTGTGGAGCGGGGGACGCCTGGCAGAGGAGCCGGGGAGCGAGGCAGGGAAGCCGGGGAGCGTGGCAGGGGAGCCGGGGAGCGAGGCAGGGGAGCCGGAGAGCGTGACAGGGGACCCGGGGAGCGTGACAGTACCCCCTCCCCCACGCCCCCCTCCCCGCAATCGGGACAGGAAGGCACGTATCAGGGGAGTACCCACATTCTCCCGGGGTTCCCAGGACCTATCCTCAGGACCATACCCTGCCCAGTCCACCAGGAAGAACTGTCGGGCCCGTACGGTTTTCATGGCCACGATATCCCTTACCGCATAGATGTCATCATCAGCAATAGGAGGAGGAGCAGAACTGGCAGCAGCGGAGAAGGGACCAAGGACAACCGGCTTGAGCAGGGAGACGTGGAAGGAGTTGGGTATCCTCATCGTGGCCGGGAGCTGCAGCTTGTAGGAGACCTCATTTATTTTGCTGAGGACTTTAAACGGCCCGATGTAGCGAGGGCCCAGCTTGTATGATGGTAGCTTCAAGCGGACGTACTTGGAAGCAAGCCAGACCAGATCTCCTGGAGAGAAACACGGAGGATCCAGACGCCTCTTGTCTGCGTGTCTCTTCATCCGCAGGGAAGCACGTCCAAGGGACGCCTTGACAGAGTCCCAAATTGTTGCAAAGTCACGGACTACAGCATCAGCAGCAGGGACATCCGAGGAAGAGGATACAGGTAATGGGACGGAAGGCTGAAGTCCGTAAATGACATGGAAGGGAGAGCTGGAGGACGACTCACTGACGTGGTGGTTATGGGAGAATTCAGCCCAAGGAAGAAGCGTGGACCAGTCGTCGTGATGGGCGTTGACGTAGTGACGTAAGAAGGAGGTCAAGATCTGATTGACTCATTCCACTTGGCCATTCGACTGAGGATGGTAGGCTGAAGAAAAGTCCAGAGTCACTCCCAGATGTTTGCAGAGAGCCCTCCAGAATCGGGAGGTGAACTAAGTTCCTCTGTCGGACACAATGTGTGATGGAAAGCCATGCAAGCGGAAGATGTGTTGTATATAGGCGTCAGCGAGTTCCTGGGCAGAGGGCAGTCCAGCCATAGGGACGAAATGAGCCATTTTGGAGAACCGATCCACCACGACCCATATGACTGTGTGTCCGGAGGACAGGGGCAAGTCCGTAATAAAGTCCATTGCAATGTGTTGCCACGGAATGGAGGGTATAGGCAGAGGCAGAAGACGGCCATATGGCAGGTGTTTGGGCGTCTTGTTCCTGGCACAAGAGGAGCAGGCTGAGACAAAAGAAGCGACGTCCGTGCGAAGGGATGGCCACCAGTAGTGACGTACAATTGTACTCCATGTTTTCTTCTGACCAGCATGGCCAGCTATTTTCGAGGCATGGCCCCAGTGCAACACTTTTTGCCTGTCAGTCTCAGAGACATAGGTCTTCCCGGGCGGTATCTGGGCCAGGGTGACAGGGGCCACCGGAATGATTTTACTAGGGCAGATGATGGGCTGGGATGTCTCCTCCTCCTGCTCCATGGGCATGAATGACCTGGACAAGGCATCTGCTCGTACATTCTTGTCCGCGGGTCGAAAATGGAGCTGAAAATCGAACCTGGCAAAGAACAAAGACCACCTGGCTTGTCGTGGGTTCAGTCGCTGAGCGGACCGCAGGTATTCCAGGTTCTTGTGGTCCGTGTAAATGATCACGGGGTACACTGCTCCCTCCAGAAGGTAGCGCCATTCCTCCAGAGCCAGTTTGACTGCCAATAGCTCTCGGTCACCGATTGTGTAGTTGCGTTCAGGCGCTGAGAAGCTCTTGGAGTAGAAACTGCAAGTAACCATCTTCCCGGAGGAGGACTTCTGCATGAGCACTGCTCCGGCTTCCGAGGAGGAGGCATCCACCTCCAAGGTGAACTGTCGGTTTAACTCAGGACGGTGGAGCACAGGGGAGGAAGCAAATGCCTGTTTCAGGGAGCCAAACGCGGCGTCGGCCGCAGGTGACCAGTCCTTTGGATTAGCCCCCTTCTTGGTCAAGGCGGAGAGAGGTGCAGTCAGAGCAGAGAAGTGAGGGATGAACTGACGGTAATAGTTTGCGAATCCCAGAAAGCGTTGGATTGCCTTCAGTCCGGAAGGAGGGGGCCAGTTGAGAATGGAAGAGACCTTCTCCGGGTCCATCTGCAGACCGGTATCGGAGATTACGTAACCCAAGAAGGGAAGAGAAGACTGCTCGAAGACACACTTCTCGTACTTGGCGTACAGACGATTCTCTCTCAGTCTTTGTAGTACCAGCTGCACGTTCTCTCTGTGGGTCTGGAGGTCCGGAGAGAAGACCAGGATATCATCAAGATACACCACCACACAGACGTAGAGAAGGTCCCGGAACACGTCGTTCACCAATTCCTGAAAGACTGCTGGTGCGTTACACAGGCCGAAGGGCATCACACAGTATTCATAGTGCCCATCGCGAGTATTGAATGCGATCTTCCATTCGTCCCCAGAGCGGATACGGACCAGGTTGTAGGCACCCGGAAGATCCAACTTGGTAAACACACGAGCTCCTCTAAGCCGATCAAACAATTCGGGGATGAGCGGCAGGGGGTATTTATTTTTCACGGTGATTTGGTTAAATCCCCGGTAGTCAATGCATGGGCGTAGGTCGCCCTCTTTCTTCTTAATGAAGAAGAAGCCTGCTCCAGCAGGAGAGGAGGATCTCCGAATGAATCCCCTTGCCAGGTTCTCCGTGATGTAGGTAGACATGGCCCTTGTTTCAGCAGGAGACAGCGGATATATCCGTCCTCGAGGTGGTGTAGTTTCCGGAAGTAGGTCGATGGCACAGTCGTAAGGACGATGTGGCGGCAGTACCTCTGACTCCTTTTTATCAAAGACGTCTGCGAAGGACCAATAGGCCGAGGGCAGTCCCGGTAGGGACTCCGGAACCGGAGGTCGTCGGATGGGCTGTATAGTCTTAAGACAGTTCTCGTGGCAAGAGGAGCCCCATCGGGTGATTTCACCAGTACCCCAGCTGACTGACGGTTCGTGTGTCCGTAACCAGGGGAGTCCCAGCAGGATTTGATGAGACATGTGTGGGAGGACGTAGAGAGCGATGTTCTCGGTGTGCAGGGCACCGATACGTAGTTCCACCGGCTTGGTGATCCACGAGATGGTGTCAGAGAGGGGTCTCCCATCTACAGAGGCAATCACGAGGGGTTTGTCGAGTGGAGTAACAGGCACCTGGTACTTGTCCACCGTGGCCTGCTGGATGAAATTGCCTGCTGCCCCGGAATCGAGGTACGCCTCGGCCGTGAACCGCGTCTCTCCCATTGTCACTTGAACAGTCCACGTAACCGGGTCTGAAAGAGTCCCAGCACCTAGGGTGGTCTCTCCTACCAGCCCTAGGCTTTGGCGTTTCCCGGCCTCTCTGGACAGGAGCGTAGAAGGTGTGTGCCCTCTCCGCAGTAGAAACAGAGGCCCTTGGCGAGCCGTTCTGCTCGGCGTTGTTTGGACTGCCGCAAACGGTCAATCTGCATGGGCTCGTGGACAGAGACACCAGACGACGTTGACTGAAGTACAGCGGGCTTCTGCGGAGGAGAGGAATGCCGTATCGGACGTCTCTCACGGGACACCTCTTGGATCGTTTCTGGATCTGAGGTCCACGCGGGTGGCTAGTGCGATCAGGGCATCCAGAGTAGAAGGAACATCGCGGCCTGCCAGCTCGTCCTTAATACGACTGGAGAGTCCTTCCTAGAAGGCGGCGGTGAGGGCTTCATTGTTCCACCCCAATTCTGAGGCCAAAGTGCGGAAGCGGATGGCATACTGCCCCACCGTCATGGTCCCCTGACGCAGCCTGAGGAGTGATGAGGCGGATGCGGCGGCACGTCCGGGTTCGTCAAAGGTGGTTCTAAACGCCTGCAGGAAGTCCTGGATGTTAGTGGTTACAGGGTCCTCCTTTTCCCACAAGGGGTTCATCCAGGCCAGTGCCTCACCCTCTAGATGGGACATCACAAACGCCACCTTGGCTTGGTCAGAGGCAAACAGATGCGGAAGCAGCTTGAAATGGAGGGAGCACTGGTTTAAGAATCCTCTGCAGGTCTTGGGATCTCCGGCATATCGGGGTGGAGAGGACAAGCGGAGTTTAGAAGCTTCCGAGGGAGCCGCCACGGGAACCGTGACCGTGGACTGTGCAGTGGTAACTTGAGATGCCAGGGACGTGGCAGTTGCTTGCAGCGTGTTCAGGCGGGTATCCACCGAGGTCATGAAGGCCAGCATGCGGGACTGAGTCTCGCGCTGTTGTCCGAGTTCCTGCTGCAAGTTGCCCAGCTGGGCCGCTAGTGCTTCAGCGGGATCCATGGCCTGTTCTTACTGTTAGGGCCAGGTGGACGGGTAGACCCAGGAGGTGGATACACTGGGCTGAACACCTCACCGAAGGCAAGGTGTCCGGTAGCCGGAGCACTACAGGTAGCAGGACAGTCCGTTCAAAGGGGTGGAGTGTAGAAGTCCCTGGGACCACGGAGTCACTGAAGGTAGTCCGGGTGACGGAGCTCAGGTTCGGAGGCCGAGATGTTGTCAGGCAGAGTCCGGAACCGACGGAGCGAGAAGACGGGTCACCACAGGGATCAGAGATGGTATGTACTGATGAGATGGCGGACAGTCACCGTTCGGGGTTCGGGAATCGTCAGGACCGGATGGCGAGGCAGGAGCGGCTCTAGGAGAGAGATAGGTAAGTATACCAGAAGACACAAGAAGACCTGACTCCTAGCTTAGCAAAACACGAAGAACAGGCCCCGCCCACTTGGAAAGGATCCCCCTATATACCCAGTACCTGATCCTTCAATATCCTGTTGGAGGACACTGGCCCTTTAAGAAAGGGTCAATGACCGCGCGCGCGCCCTAGTGCACATGCGCGAGGCCCGGGTGCCAGAAGCCAGGGCAGGGAGCGGTGAACAGGAGGCAGGAGAGCCGGGCTGGAGCAAAGCTGCCGCAGGTGATGGGACCTGGAGGCTGTGGAGCGGGGGACGCCTGACAGAGGAGCCGGGGAGCGAGGCAGGGAAGCCGGGTAACGTGGCAGGGGAGCCGGGGAGCGAGGCAGGGGAGCTGGAGAGCGTGACAGGGGACCCGGGGAGCGTGACAGCACGTAAGGAGATGTTCCTCGCTCCTGCGGTGTCACACACGGTGATGTGTGCTGCCGCAGGAACGAGGAATAACATCGCTAATTAGAAGAGAACGATTTTTTGTTTTAGGACGACCTCTCCGCGGCAAACGATTTTGGCCGCTTTTGTGATCGTTTTAGGTCGCACATAAGTGTCACACTCTGCGATATCGTTAATGACGCTGGATGTTTATCACAAACAACGTGACCCCGACGATAAATCATTAACGATATCATAGCGTGTAAAGCCCACTTTAGTCTGTTATCCTGTTTCGTGGGATTGTTTGATTTTATCTTTCCACAGATATGAGCGCATGCCTAGTCTGGATTATGGAGCACTCGTTCGTGTACTGGGGTGCACGGCGAGCGGACAAAAGGCCGTAAGGGAGATCAGGAGAGATGAGGCAAGCATTCGCTGGATTGAGATTAGGGGCATGGTATGGAATGGAGTCTTACCCCAGATTCATTATTACACGAGATTGGATCGTCCGCCGGATATTTTAGTGCTACATGTTGGGGGCAATGACCTAGGGGTCCGATCATCTAGGGATTTGGTGGGGGATATCGAATCTGATTTATTGAGGATTCGGGAGTTATTTCCAAGGGTTCTCATGGTTTTGTCAGAAATGGTGGGGCACCTTACTTGGCGGTATGCTTGTTCAGTGGACAAAATCAACAGAGCCAGGGGGAGAGTCAATAGAGCGGTCTCAAAATTTGTGCGCAGATACGGTGGAGTGGTCGTGCGTTATAGAGATCTAGAGGTTCCTGACCCAGAGTTCCTACGGGGGGATGGGGTTCACCTAAATGATATGGGTGTGGCTTTGTGGAACTTGGATCTGAAGGAGGGAATTGAGACAGCAATAAAGGTGTGGCGGGACTCTCGGGCGCAAGGTGTCGCGTCCGATCGTTGTGGAGGTGAGGAGGTCAGGAATGGCCTTGGTTAATGGAGTAAGGGCTCACATCGGAGGTATGCTGACCCTCTACACCGTGTGCATAATTATTAAGCAATTTGTATTTTAGAGGATGTTTTTTATTATTGATCAACAGCTATGTTCTTAATCAACCCAAAAGACTCATGAATATCAAAGCTTAATATTTTTGGAAGTTGGAGTGTTTTTTTTTTAGATTGGGCTATCTTAGGAGGATATCTGTTTGTGCAGGTAACTATTACTGTGCAGAATTATTAGGCAACTTAATAAAAAACAAATATATTCCCATCGCACTTTATTTTCACCAGGTAAACTAATATAACTGCACAAAACTTAGAAATAAACATTTCTGACATGCAAAAACGAAACCCCAAAAAATTAGTGACCAATATAGCCACCTCTCTTTATGATGACACTCAACAGCCTACCATCCATAGATTCTATCAGTCAGTTGCTTGATCTGTTTACGATCAACATTGTGTGCAACAGCCCCCAAAGCCTCCCAGACACTGTTCCGAGAGGTGTACTGTTTTCCCTCCCTGTAGATCTCACATTTTATGAGGGACTACAGATTCTCTATGGGGTTCAGATCAGGTGAACAAGGGGGCCATGCCAATATTTTTCCATCTTTTAGACCTTAACTGGCCAACTACGTTGTGGAGTAGTTGGATGCATGTGATGGAGCATTGTCCTGCATGAAAATCATGTTTTTCTTGAACGATACCGACTTCTTCCTGTACCACTGCTTGAAGAAGTTGTCTTCCAGAAACTGTCAGTAGGTCTGGGAGTTGAGCTTCACTCCATCCTCAATCCGAAAAGGTCCCACAAGTTCATCTTTGATGATACCAGCCCATACTAGTATCCCACCTCCACCTTGCTGGCGTCTGCGTCGGAGTGGAGCTCTCTGCTCTTAACTGATCCAGCCTCTGGCCCATCCATCTGGCCCATCAAGAGTCACTCTCATTTCATCAGTCCATAAAACCTTTGAAAAATCAGTCTTAAGATATTTCTTGTCCTAATCTTGACGTTTTATCTTATGTTTCTTGTTCAAAGGTTGTCGTTTTTCAGCCTTCCTTACCTTGGCCAGGTCCTGAGTATGGCACACCTTGTGCTTTTTGATACTCCAGTAATGTTGCAGCTCTGAAATATGGCCAAACTGGTGGCAAATGGCATCTTGGCAGCTTCACGCTTGATTTTCCTCAATTCATGGGCAGTTATTTTGCGCCTTTGTTGCCCAACACGCTTCTTGCGACCCTGTTGGCTATTTACCATAAAACTTTTGATTGTTCAGTGATCACGCTTCAAAAGTTTGGCAATTTCAAGACTGCTGAATCCCTCTGCAAGACCTCTCACAATTTTGGACTTTTCAGAGCCCGTCAAATCTCTCTTCTGACCCATTTTGCCAAAGTAAAGTGGTTTGGGCCATCCAGGATCTCCTCAAGGAAAAGGCTAGGAGTATGATGGTTTAACTGTTTTGAGTATGTTTTAATTCTAATTAATAAAGGCTGCTGTGGCCGTATATTTCCATCGTCACTCAGCGTTGGTGTTGTTATTTGGGCATAAGACACTTTGCAATACCCTAATCATGCAAATGAAGCCTGTTGCTTGAGAAACCAGTATCTACTATATTGTTTACCATACATTCGCTTTTGTCATGATACTTCTGTAAATTTTAATTTGTGGCAAGATCAAACTTAATTATTGTTGCAACTCTTTTCATATCCACTTTGTAGTTATCTTGGCATCTCTCTCAGCTATGAAGCAGTGATACAGGCAGACTCAGCATTAGTGCAAACCAAATAAACTTTACTTTGAATGGGGAGCATAAAATAGGGCAATTAAAGGGTAACTATCTGATCACTGGGGTCCAAAAGCTGTGAAAACACGTCTGAATAGCCCTGAATGAATGGAGTGGAAACAATTTATATAGAAGAGTTAAAAAAAACAGTGGTGTTCCTCTCTGGTAGGTATGTACCTTTGCAACAAAGATATGAGGGTTTTTTGCTTACATAGATAGGCTGCTTATCAGTGGACATAGTCCAAAACAAAGGCAGTTTCATTGAACACCATTGTGGCAGCTCCACCTGAGAGCATCTAAGGCTAGTTTCACACATCCGACTTTTCGCCGGTTTGCCGGATTCGGCGCACGCCAGTACAGTGTATATAGTACAATGGCAGCGCTGCAACGTCCGGGTCACATGCCCTGGTCACATGACAGCATGTGACTGGCAATTGTCGTGCTGCCATTGTACTGTATACACTGTACTGGCGTGTGCCAAATCAGTAAATCCGGCAAAAAGCTGGGTGTGTGAAACTAGCCTTAGGGTGAACACTCTGGGATGTTCATGTGACGCCCCTGGACTAGTCAGGTCATCACAGGGCAGGGTACTGCATGCTCTTTATCTCCCACTGCTAAACCCCCATGGTTCTGGGTTCCCAACTTGCAGTACTGCCTCCACCAGCATCTAAAAATCCTAATCACACCTCGCACTACACCCTGTCAGGCACACCAGTGGCTGCTAAGCTGGAATAGGGCCGCCCACCGGCACGGAGGTGCGAGGTGACAAGTCAGAAGAGTGGTAGCCCTCGAGGAAGCTGGGAGTTGGAGCTCCCAGGGGATAAGCAGATTGGGCTGCAGACGGTGGTCTGGGCCCGGAGGAGTCGGAGACCCAGTCGCGGGATATGGGGACTGGGTGCTGGCTTAGTCTAGGAGGACGGTCGGCAGCTGCAGTCCAATAGCCGGTCTGGGGCCGAAAGCACGTCGGGGTACTGGACCCTAGGTCGGGGTGAGGCTTCAAGCTACCCGGCAATTAACCTGCGGAGGACAGGGCCTTTATGGACTGTTCCCACGAAGTTCAGAGATTGGGGGCACTAATGCAACGACGGAGACAGGGCTTTCCAACCAAAACAGCCCACTGGAATCCCAAGTGGGAGCTCCTGAGAGCAAGCTCCTCTGCTACCCATAGTAGGGAGCCGGGCCTGGACAGCTCCAAGCTTATGGGCCATCTGGACACTTAAAATTCTGTGCACGGAGGCAGGCTACGGACCATCATTCAGTGCTGCAGGGGACGGAACCCTGACGAGCTCCCCCAAGAGGGCAGCTGCACCCAGACACTTGGTTTACCACGTTGTCAGCGTGTGCTTTCCTTCTGAGTGAGTACCTGGTTAGCCCCTGCTACCAGCGAGCCTGCGCTCCCCCTGCAATCCATCACACCATCCAGGGTCCTGGGGCCTTTCCCTACCTGTGGAGGGTAACATACAAAAAACACCAAAAACCTGAGCTGAAACACTGTTCAGTAAACATGCAACATTAACCTCATAACGACGGCCGTACGACTTAAAGCGGCGGCAAAACAGGGTACTTATTCTGTTCCGCCGCTTTAAAGCGGCGGCCCGAAAAAACCCTGTAGCGCCCCCCAGCGACCGAAAATCTCGGGGGTTTCAGCTACCGGGGGTAGCTGAGACCCCCCAGATTATGAATCGGGGTGTTTTTTTTGGACCCCGATCATGTGATCGGCGGTATACACCGTATACCGACGAACACATGAAAAAAAAAGAAATGGCCGGTAAAACTGATTTCTTTTTCATCTGACATGATCAAACATGTCAGATGAGAAAGAAATCTAACCCCCTAGTGCCCCCAAAGCCCCCGGTACCGGAGAGTCCCCCCACCCCCCACCCCTACCCCCACCGGACATCCAAAATGGCGCCGAAGCGCACAGAAAACTGCAGCCGGCGCCGGCTCTGCAGTCATTTCCCTCCGATCTGAAATGATCAAACATTTCAGATCGGAGGGAAATGTCCTCCCCCTGACCCCTCCTCCGGTCCACCGGAGCCCTCTGGTCACCGGAGCCCCCTCCGGTTCTCCAGAGCCGCCCCCCCTCCCCCCTCCGGAGCGTGGAAGATGGCGGCGCACAGCGCGCGGCCGCCTTCATTCTGCTCTTTCTGCTGCATGTGACACGTCACATGCGGCAGAAAGTTGTCCCCAGGTCCCCCCGTCACCCCCCCCCCAAGCCCCCGGTTATACGTTACCTGTCTGCCGCTCCGGGCCCGCGATCGCCGCCTCCTTCTTCAATGCTGGCGGCGCATGCGCAGACAGCGGCTGTCAGCTGGATCCCTGCAAGCAGGGATCCTGCTGACGTCGCTGATGCACAGGCTCCACTGTGGACCGGGGGAGGGTGAGTGCAGTGATCTGCAGCCACACTCCTCACATGGAGAGGCTGCTGTTCCAGAAAATGGGGGGTACGTTCTGTGAGCGTGCCCCTCATATTCTGGAATGAGGTTACTGCAGGTCACTCTGCCCTAGGTTGGACCAGGGCAGTGTGAGTGCAGTATTCTCAGATTACTGCACCCACACTGCTCATGGAGAGCTTGCTCTTCCAGAAAATGGGGGATACGTTCCCTGAACGTGCCCCCCATATTCTAGAAGATCCAGAGTCGGCGCGGGACCTCCAAAATGGATTACAGCGACCGGAATTTCTTTATTTTCAATAAATTGGTAAAAGAGGAATGTTTCGGGGAGTGTTTTTTCAAATAAATTTTTTTTTTGTCTTTTTTTTTTCTATTACTGACTGGGTTAGTGATGTCGGGTATCTGTTCAGATGCCGTGACATCACTAACCCCAGGGCTTGATGCCAGGTGACATTACAGCTGGTATCAACCCCATATATTACCCCGTCTGCCACCGCACCAGGGCGCGGGATGAGCTGGGGCGAAGCGCCAGGATTGGCGCATCTAATGGATGCGCCACTTCTGGGGCGGCTGCGGCCTGCTATTTTTAGGCTGGGAAGAGTCCAATAACCATGGCTCTTCCCACCCTGAGAATACCAGACCCCAGCTGTCCGCTTCACCTTGGCTGGTGATCTAATTTGGGGGGGACCCCACGTTTTTTTTTTTTTAAAAAACGCCTGGGGAGCCCTCCAAATTGATCACCAGCCAAGGTGAAGCTGTCAGCTGTGGTTTGCAGGCTACAGCTGTCTGCTTTACCCTAGCTGGCTATCAAAAATAGGGGGGACCCCACGTCGTTTATTTTAATTATTAATTTTTTGGGGGGCTAAATACAAGGCTAGGCACCCTTTAGTGCCACATGAAAGGCACTAAAGGGCGCCAGCTTAGAATATGCAGGGGAATGGGACGTTATATTTGTTTGACATCTATCCATTCATCCATTGTAGCATTTTACGCTGTGTGCCCACAATCAGGGTTTGCAGCGTTTTGGGCGCAGAGTGTTTTCCCTGTGTCCATAATGCTGCGTTGTGCAGTAGAAGCACAGTGGAAGGATTTTTAGAAATCCCATGCCCAATGTGCTTCTTTTCTCCGCAGCATAAACCGACCTGTGGCGCAGCTTCCCGAGCCTCAGCATGTCAATTTATGCTGCGGAGACAAGAGTGTTCTCTGCAGGTAGCATAGAGCTCCACAGCGGCCTGAACCCAAATCGTGGGCTTGGGCAGCTGCGTTCTCCCGTGGACAACACTCACATCTCTGCAGGAGGCTGACACTGTGTACTAGACGCCGTGTCGCTGGATCATGGCCACAGAGCCTAACAGTGAGACATTTGTTGCTACAGCAACATTTTTGTGAAGTACCTGTGGATTCAAAATGCTTACTATACTCCTGAATAAAATCCAGTTTCCAAAATGGGGTCACTTGTGGGGGTTTTCTGATGTATAGGTACCCAAGGGGCCCTGCTAATGTGACATGGTGCGCGCAATTTATTTCAACTTTTCCAGAATTCAAATGGTGCTCCTTCCATTCCAAGCCCTCCCATTTATCCAAACAGAGGTTTTTGGCCACATGTGGGGTATCCCTGTGCTCATAAGACATTGGATAACAACCTGTGGGGTCCACGGTTTGTTGTTGTCTCTTGAAAAAGTGAGAAATTTGATGCTAAAGCAACAGTTTTGTGAAAAAAATGAAAATTTTCAATATGGCAACCTAAGCTTATCAAATTCTGTGAAGTACTCGTGGATTCAAACTGCTCACTATACACCTTGATAAAAGCCTTGAGGTGTCTTGTTTCCAGAATGAAGTCACTTGTGGGGGACCGCCACTGTTTAGGCACCTCAGGGGCTCTCCAAATGCAACCTGGCGTCCGCTATTGATTCCAGCCAATTTTGCAGTCAAATGGCACTCCTTCCCTTCCGAGCCCTGCCATGCGCCCAAACAGTTGATTTCCACCACATATAAGGTATCGCCAAACTCAGGAGAAATTGCACAATAAATGTTATGCTGAATTTTTTCCTTTTACTCTTGTAAAAAAAAAAGCTACCTGGTTGAAATAACAATTTTGTGGTAAAATTTTTTTTTTTTTTTTTCATGGCTCAACGTTATAAAATTCTGTGAAGCACCTGAGGGTTCAGGGTACTCACCAAACATCTAGATAAATTCCTTGAGGGGCCTAGTTTCCAAAATGGGGCCACTTGTGCGGGGTTTCTGCTGTTTAGGTACCTTAGGGGACCTCCAAATGCGACATGGTGCCCGCAATCTTTTTCAGCCAAATTTCCTTTCTAAAATTCAAATATTGCTCCTTTCGTTCCAAGCCCTCCCATTTGTCCAAACAAAGGTTTCAGACCACATGTGAAGTATCACCGCGCTCATAAAAAAGTGGTTAACAAACCTTGAGGTCAAATTTTTGGAATTACCTCTTGAAAAAGTGAGAAAATTGATGCTAAAGCAACATTTTTGAGAAAATTATTAAAATTTTCAATATGACAACGTAACGTTAACAAAATCTGTGAAGTACCTGTGGATCTAAAATGCTCACTATACCCCTAGATAGAAGCCTTGAGGGGTCTAGTTTCCAAAATGGTGTCACTTGTGAGGGATTTCTTCTGTTTAGGTACCTTAGCGGACCTGTAAATGCAACATGGTGCCCGCAATCTATTTCAGCCAAATTTGCTTTCCAAAATTCAAATATTGCTCCTTCTGTTCCGAGCCCTCCCATTTGTCCAAACAGAGGTTTCTGACCACATGTGGGGTATCGGCGCGCTCATAAGAAAGTGGGGAACAAGTTTTGAGGTCCATTTTGTTGTGTTATTTCTTCTAAAAGTGAATAAATTTGGGTTAGAGCAACATTTTTAGGTAAAATTTAATTTTTGCTTTTTTTCATTCCACATTGCTTTTGTTCATGTGAAGCACCTGAAGGGTTAATAAACTTCTTGAATGTGGTTTTGAGTACTTTGGGGGGTGCAGTTTTTAGAAAGGTGTCACTTTTGGGTATTTTCTGTCATCTAGGCCTATTGAAGTCACTTCAAATGTGATGTGGTCCCTAAAAAACTGGTTTTGTAAATTTTGATGTAAAAATGAGAAATTGCTGATAAACTTTGAACCCCTCTAACTTCCTAACAAAAAAAAATTTTGTTTCCAAAATTGTGCTGATGTAAAGTAGACATGTGGGAAATGTTATTTATTAACTATTTTGTGTCACAGAAATCTCTGGTTTAACGGTATAAAAATTCAAAAGTTGAAAATTGCTAAATTTTCAAAATTTTTGCCAATATTCAATTTTTTTCATAAATAAACACAAAAAATATTGTCCTAAATTTGGTACTAACATGAAGTCCAATATGTGACGAAAAAACAATCTCAGAATCACCGGGATCCGTTGAAGCGTTCCAGAGTTATAACCTCATGAAGTGACACTGGTCAGAATTGCAAAATTTGGTCTGGTCATTAAGGTGAAAATTAGCTCCGTCACTAAAGGGTTAAGCATGTGAATTGCAGCCTTAAGACTAGAAAAAAAACAAAGAGAAAAATTGTAGGAAAAATACCCTGACTATAAATAAATAAATTGCAAGTGCTTGATAACAGGGTACTTAGTGTATACATTTTTGCAAAAAGGTAAAAAGCTGTCTCACCTCGTCACGGTGTACCCATCTGAGACAGTCCCTAACCTACTGAAGTTAAAAAACCTATTTAAATTTAATCTGGGACACAGCTGACCACTTGCCACCATTCATATTGGAGTTTTGACATGACACAAGTCAGGTATTGATAATGTTTTTAACTTCAGTAGGTTAGGGACTGTCTCAGATGGGTACACCGTGACGAGGTGAGACAGCTTTTTACCTTTTTGCAAAAATGTATACACCAAGTACCCTGTTATCAAGCACTTGCAATTTATTTATTTATAGTCAGGGTATTTTTCCTACAATTTTTCTCTTTGTTTTTTTTCCGTGGAGGGTAACGTCATCAGGCTGCCCCACTCCATTACCCCGGGTACTCCCAATGGCAGTGGCAGTACTCCATATTACCGCACACCACGGACACCACGGGTGGCATCACAAACTATCTGACTCCCCTGTAAATAACCACTCATCATGTTTCGGAGTGACCCGAGTCTGGGTGTCTGATCTATTCTGCCCAGATGTGCTGCACCATGAGCTATCAATAAAAGTGCCAAACTACTAGTTTTATGTAGAGTAAGGTGAGATTGGGTTTATTGTACAGTTTTTTACCATATCTTACTCCACTTTACTTTGCTCAAGTATTCCTTTTACCTAAGCCCATCTTTGGAGGTAGAGTCCACATCTGATTACGAATTACAGGCTTCATCAGATTAAACCATGTTCTTTTCCCGGGATTGTGGATCATACAGCATTCTTACCATTACCTGTCATGCAATCTCTTATGTGTTCCTCTGTTCCGTTCCAATTTTTTTAACTTTTAATAAGATTTTGATAGAAAATATGTTTACTTTATGTGATTATCTCCCACAGGATAGAGAATGCAGTCATTTTGTGATGATCAATAGCAACAAAGAGGTACAGAATCTTGTTGATAGGAAACCCATGGGAGTAGTAATCAAGCACAATGTTATTTTATCCTGTGTATTAAAAGAAATCAATCATATGAGAAGATATATATTTACTTTTCAACACACGTTTAAGAAGATTATACACACATACTTTTAATTTATACAGATATAATAAAAATGTGGAAAAAAAGTATTGCCATTCTTATTGGACTGTATTTGGTTTTTTATTTTTTTTTCTCATTCATTCACGTTTTTGTGATTGTCAGTTGTCTGTTGGGCCTTGCATTGTAGAGTGTCTGTCCGTGCATGATATACAGTGGAGTACGGCTTGGCAGCCCGCCTGATCTAATAGAAGGGCGTTACCTAATAGGCTGCGGGTTTGTGACTGTGTCATCTGCATGTGAACAGCGCTCTATGCAAGCCACTTGTGTGCAGTTTTATCATCTAGCAGTCACCTCCCCTCCATTCCATGAAGGTGTGTGTGTGATCTGCTTCTCCTGCACCTGTGATGCCTCCACTTAGTGGGGGTTTAGCTGTATCCTGCTAGAGCATCAGTTTTTGGCCAGGGCGATGTACACACTGCAGCCCAACTTGCTGTGAGTAATACTTGATTTTTGGAGGACATTATCCTCTTATTGTTGCTTTTTTTATATTTAGTGTAGGGACCTACAGACATGAGGTCCCTTGACGAGGGTGTAGGCTTACGTTTTATGGCCATAAATACCAACAAAAACCTCATATTTTTTTGTTTGTACAGGATACAGCCAGGCCCCTTTCTGTTGGGCCTTGCATTGTAGAGTGTCTGTCCGTGCATGATATACAGTGGAGTACGGCTTGGCAGCCCGCCTGATCTAATAGAAGGGCGTTACCTAATAGGCTGCGGGTTTGTGACTGTGTCATCTGCATGTGAACAGCGCTCTATGCAAGCCACTTGTGTGCAGTTTTATCATCTAGCAGTCACCTCCCCTCCATTCCATGAAGGTGTGTGTGTGATCTGCTTCTCCTGCACCTGTGATGCCTCCACTTAGTGGGGGTTTAGCTGTATCCTGCTAGAGCATCAGTTTTTGGCCAGGGCGATGTACACACTGCAGCCCAACTTGCTGTGAGTAATACTTGATTTTTGGAGGACATTATCCTCTTATTGTTGCTTTTTTTTATATTTAGTGTAGGGACCTACAGACATGAGGTCCCTTGACGAGGGTGTAGGCTTACGTTTTATGGCCATAAATACCAACAAAAACCTCATATTTTTTTGTTTGTACAGGATACAGCCAGGCCCCTTTCTGTTGGGCCTTGCATTGTAGAGTGTCTGTCCGTGCATGATATACAGTGGAGTACGGCTTGGCAGCCCGCCTGATCTAATAGAAGGGCGTTACCTAATAGGCTGCGGGTTTGTGACTGTGTCATCTGCATGTGAACAGCGCTCTATGCAAGCCACTTGTGTGCAGTTTTATCATCTAGCAGTCACCTCCCCTCCATTCCATGAAGGTGTGTGTGTGATCTGCTTCTCCTGCACCTGTGATGCCTCCACTTAGTGGGGGTTTAGCTGTATCCTGCTAGAGCATCAGTTTTTGGCCAGGGCGATGTACACACTGCAGCCCAACTTGCTGTGAGTAATACTTGATTTTTGGAGGACATTATCCTCTTATTGTTGCTTTTTTTATATTTAGTGTAGGGACCTACAGACATGAGGTCCCTTGACGAGGGTGTAGGCTTACGTTTTATGGCCATAAATACCAACAAAAACCTCATATTTTTTTGTTTGTACAGGATACAGCCAGGCCCCTTTCTGTTGGGCCTTGCATTGTAGAGTGTCTGTCCGTGCATGATATACAGTGGAGTACGGCTTGGCAGCCCGCCTGATCTAATAGAAGGGCGTTACCTAATAGGCTGCGGGTTTGTGACTGTGTCATCTGCATGTGAACAGCGCTCTATGCAAGCCACTTGTGTGCAGTTTTATCATCTAGCAGTCACCTCCCCTCCATTCCATGAAGGTGTGTGTGTGATCTGTTTCTCCTGCACCTGTGATGCCTCCACTTAGTGGGGGTTTAGCTGTATCCTGCTAGAGCATCAGTTTTTGGCCAGGGCGATGTACACACTGCAGCCCAACTTGCTGTGAGTAATACTTGATTTTTGGAGGACATTATCCTCTTATTGTTGCTTTTTTTATATTTAGTGTAGGGACCTACAGACATGAGGTCCCTTGACGAGGGTGTAGGCTTACGTTTTATGGCCATAAATACCAACAAAAACCTCATATTTTTTTGTTTGTACAGGATACAGCCAGGCCCCTTTCTGTTGGGCCTTGCATTGTAGAGTGTCTGTCCGTGCATGATATACAGTGGAGTACGGCTTGGCAGCCCGCCTGATCTAATAGAAGGGCGTTACCTAATAGGCTGCGGGTTTGTGACTGTGTCATCTGCATGTGAACAGCGCTCTATGCAAGCCACTTGTGTGCAGTTTTATCATCTAGCAGTCACCTCCCCTCCATTCCATGAAGGTGTGTGTGTGATCTGCTTCTCCTGCACCTGTGATGCCTCCACTTAGTGGGGGTTTAGCTGTATCCTGCTAGAGCATCAGTTTTTGGCCAGGGCGATGTACACACTGCAGCCCAACTTGCTGTGAGTAATACTTGATTTTTGGAGGACATTATCCTCTTATTGTTGCTTTTTTTATATTTAGTGTAGGGACCTACAGACATGAGGTCCCTTGACGAGGGTGTAGGCTTACGTTTTATGGCCATAAATACCAACAAAAACCTCATATTTTTTTGTTTGTACAGGATACAGCCAGGCCCCTTTCTGTTGGGCCTTGCATTGTAGAGTGTCTGTCCGTGCATGATATACAGTGGAGTACGGCTTGGCAGCCCGCCTGATCTAATAGAAGGGCGTTACCTAATAGGCTGCGGGTTTGTGACTGTGTCATCTGCATGTGAACAGCGCTCTATGCAAGCCACTTGTGTGCAGTTTTATCATCTAGCAGTCACCTCCCCTCCATTCCATGAAGGTGTGTGTGTGATCTGCTTCTCCTGCACCTGTGATGCCTCCACTTAGTGGGGGTTTAGCTGTATCCTGCTAGAGCATCAGTTTTTGGCCAGGGCGATGTACACACTGCAGCCCAACTTGCTGTGAGTAATACTTGATTTTTGGAGGACATTATCCTCTTATTGTTGCTTTTTTTATATTTAGTGTAGGGACCTACAGACATGAGGTCCCTTGACGAGGGTGTAGGCTTACGTTTTATGGCCATAAATACCAACAAAAACCTCATATTTTTTTGTTTGTACAGGATACAGCCAGGCCCCTTTCTGTTGGGCCTTGCATTGTAGAGTGTCTGTCCGTGCATGATATACAGTGGAGTACGGCTTGGCAGCCCGCCTGATCTAATAGAAGGGCGTTACCTAATAGGCTGCGGGTTTGTGACTGTGTCATCTGCATGTGAACAGCGCTCTATGCAAGCCACTTGTGTGCAGTTTTATCATCTAGCAGTCACCTCCCCTCCATTCCATGAAGGTGTGTGTGTGATCTGCTTCTCCTGCACCTGTGATGCCTCCACTTAGTGGGGGTTTAGCTGTATCCTGCTAGAGCATCAGTTTTTGGCCAGGGCGATGTACACACTGCAGCCCAACTTGCTGTGAGTAATACTTGATTTTTGGAGGACATTATCCTCTTATTGTTGCTTTTTTTATATTTAGTGTAGGGACCTACAGACATGAGGTCCCTTGACGAGGGTGTAGGCTTACGTTTTATGGCCATAAATACCAACAAAAACCTCATATTTTTTTGTTTGTACAGGATACAGCCAGGCCCCTTTCTGTTGGGCCTTGCATTGTAGAGTGTCTGTCCGTGCATGATATACAGTGGAGTACGGCTTGGCAGCCCGCCTGATCTAATAGAAGGGCGTTACCTAATAGGCTGCGGGTTTGTGACTGTGTCATCTGCATGTGAACAGCGCTCTATGCAAGCCACTTGTGTGCAGTTTTATCATCTAGCAGTCACCTCCCCTCCATTCCATGAAGGTGTGTGTGTGATCTGCTTCTCCTGCACCTGTGATGCCTCCACTTAGTGGGGGTTTAGCTGTATCCTGCTAGAGCATCAGTTTTTGGCCAGGGCGATGTACACACTGCAGCCCAACTTGCTGTGAGTAATACTTGATTTTTGGAGGACATTATCCTCTTATTGTTGCTTTTTTTATATTTAGTGTAGGGACCTACAGACATGAGGTCCCTTGACGAGGGTGTAGGCTTACGTTTTATGGCCATAAATACCAACAAAAACCTCATATTTTTTTGTTTGTACAGGATACAGCCAGGCCCCTTTCTGTTGGGCCTTGCATTGTAGAGTGTCTGTCCGTGCATGATATACAGTGGAGTACGGCTTGGCAGCCCGCCTGATCTAATAGAAGGGCGTTACCTAATAGGCTGCGGGTTTGTGACTGTGTCATCTGCATGTGAACAGCGCTCTATGCAAGCCACTTGTGTGCAGTTTTATCATCTAGCAGTCACCTCCCCTCCATTCCATGAAGGTGTGTGTGTGATCTGCTTCTCCTGCACCTGTGATGCCTCCACTTAGTGGGGGTTTAGCTGTATCCTGCTAGAGCATCAGTTTTTGGCCAGGGCGATGTACACACTGCAGCCCAACTTGCTGTGAGTAATACTTGATTTTTGGAGGACATTATCCTCTTATTGTTGCTTTTTTTATATTTAGTGTAGGGACCTACAGACATGAGGTCCCTTGACGAGGGTGTAGGCTTACGTTTTATGGCCATAAATACCAACAAAAACCTCATATTTTTTTGTTTGTACAGGATACAGCCAGGCCCCTTTCTGTTGGGCCTTGCATTGTAGAGTGTCTGTCCGTGCATGATATACAGTGGAGTACGGCTTGGCAGCCCGCCTGATCTAATAGAAGGGCGTTACCTAATAGGCTGCGGGTTTGTGACTGTGTCATCTGCATGTGAACAGCGCTCTATGCAAGCCACTTGTGTGCAGTTTTATCATCTAGCAGTCACCTCCCCTCCATTCCATGAAGGTGTGTGTGTGATCTGCTTCTCCTGCACCTGTGATGCCTCCACTTAGTGGGGGTTTAGCTGTATCCTGCTAGAGCATCAGTTTTTGGCCAGGGCGATGTACACACTGCAGCCCAACTTGCTGTGAGTAATACTTGATTTTTGGAGGACATTATCCTCTTATTGTTGCTTTTTTTATATTTAGTGTAGGGACCTACAGACATGAGGTCCCTTGACGAGGGTGTAGGCTTACGTTTTATGGCCATAAATACCAACAAAAACCTCATATTTTTTTGTTTGTACAGGATACAGCCAGGCCCCTTTCTGTTGGGCCTTGCATTGTAGAGTGTCTGTCCGTGCATGATATACAGTGGAGTACGGCTTGGCAGCCCGCCTGATCTAATAGAAGGGCGTTACCTAATAGGCTGCGGGTTTGTGACTGTGTCATCTGCATGTGAACAGCGCTCTATGCAAGCCACTTGTGTGCAGTTTTATCATCTAGCAGTCACCTCCCCTCCATTCCATGAAGGTGTGTGTGTGATCTGCTTCTCCTGCACCTGTGATGCCTCCACTTAGTGGGGGTTTAGCTGTATCCTGCTAGAGCATCAGTTTTTGGCCAGGGCGATGTACACACTGCAGCCCAACTTGCTGTGAGTAATACTTGATTTTTGGAGGACATTATCCTCTTATTGTTGCTTTTTTTATATTTAGTGTAGGGACCTACAGACATGAGGTCCCTTGACGAGGGTGTAGGCTTACGTTTTATGGCCATAAATACCAACAAAAACCTCATATTTTTTTGTTTGTACAGGATACAGCCAGGCCCCTTTCTGTTGGGCCTTGCATTGTAGAGTGTCTGTCCGTGCATGATATACAGTGGAGTACGGCTTGGCAGCCCGCCTGATCTAATAGAAGGGCGTTACCTAATAGGCTGCGGGTTTGTGACTGTGTCATCTGCATGTGAACAGCGCTCTATGCAAGCCACTTGTGTGCAGTTTTATCATCTAGCAGTCACCTCCCCTCCATTCCATGAAGGTGTGTGTGTGATCTGCTTCTCCTGCACCTGTGATGCCTCCACTTAGTGGGGGTTTAGCTGTATCCTGCTAGAGCATCAGTTTTTGGCCAGGGCGATGTACACACTGCAGCCCAACTTGCTGTGAGTAATGATTGTCAGTAAGCTAGCAAAGAAGACAAAGTGTGATATCTACTAGATATAATTAATAGAAATGAGCTGATCTTTTGAAATTTACTTTTGCCTTCAAATTTGAAGTGGTGAATAAATTAGATGAAATAGCTTGTAATTGCTCAGAAAATAAATATGGAGAAGAGGGAGAGTGGACTCTACTGACCATCAGAGCTTACACTCTACAGAAGAAAGTGAGAAGGCCCTGCTGACCATAAGAGCTTACACTCTAGAGGAGAAAGAGAGAGAGGACCCTGCTGACTAAAAGAGCCTATACACTACATGAATGAGTGAGAGAACTCAGCTGACCATAAGAGCTAACACTCGAAAGAAGAGAGAGAGAGAACTCCGCTATCCATAAAAGCTTACACTTTACAGGGGAGAGAGAGAGGACCCCGCTGACTATAAGAGCTTACACCCTTTTCAGCGCGAGTACAATTGTAACTCTGATGTAGAAGATGGAAGTCTGCAGAGATCAGCTGTTCATGTGTAAAGTTATCATGGTGTCTTGACAGGATGTAGAAGAAAATAAAGTGAACGACTCCAATCAGAAAAGATATCATTATAAATGTTTATTTGTTATACTGACTACTTTTCATCATTACTGTGATTTTCTATATGGTCTGTAGTTAGATGATGGCTAGTAACAACTCCCAATATCTTCTTATGACACTGTAAGTACACAGCAAAGAGGATATAATATTCAGACGTGGGGACTGAAAGACCGGGGCATATTATAGAGACGGGACAGTATAAAGGGGACACAATGTGAGAAAAAAGAGGGAAGAGGGGGCCTAGTATGAAAAGGGGATAACATGGTGGGAGCCACTTAAGATAGGGACAGTTTTGCTGTTGTAAGGGGATGCGGAAGACAATGCAAGTTAACATCCCTAAAGGTAATAAGAGCAGAGAAGAGTGGAGGGAATGCCAGTATGAGAAACAAAAGAGTGAAGTACATGTTCCCTCAGGGAAGAGAAGAGAGGAGACGGTGGGTCAGATGTCTATTGTGACACAGTTACTTAATATAAAAGGTTTGACAGAGCTGAGAAGGGAGCAGTTAGCACCAGAACCATTAGCAGGAAGGTAGTGTAGCAGTGGACTGGGCTTGTAGCCACCATAACCTTAGAAAGGGACAGAGAGTGATCAGATCCCCAAGGAGGCCTGAGTAATTTTAATTCTATAAGAAGACCATGACTAGCACCATAGAAAGATTGTGACTAGTGCCAGAGGAAGACCATTACCAATGCCAGAGGAAGACTGACCTGCACCATTGGAATACCATAACCAGCGCCAGTGGAAAGCTTTGACCAGATCTGAACCTGGCTCGAGAACTTATAGAGCCTTAACATAGAACTGGTTCTGGGGGCCATTGCTTGCTGGGTAGATGTACTAAGTGGGGTCTAAGGCCACATTTCAGAGAACAAAGAGGGTCAGCCTTTGTAGTGTGTGAAGGTACCCATCAACTTGGATTAACAGCCTAGCAGGTAGTGTCTCTAATACCATTAGGACCTGTGTACTGTTTCGTCCCATTTAGTTAGTGAATAACAGTGACGAGTAGAGTGAAACTAATGCTTTCTTGTAGAAGGATATTGTCACGCTCCGGTTCCTGGTCCTTCTGCCTGCAGCTGCCCTCCTCACTCTCTCTCCTCTGTGTCCTCCGTGCCTCCTGCCTGCCGGTCCCGACGTCCCCCTGCGACCCAGGACACACTGTCTGGTCCCCCTGCATCTCCTGCACCGTTTCCTGCTCTGGTCTCCGGCACACGAGCCTCGCGCATGCGCATTAGGGCGCGCGCGTGCTCACTCACCTCTTTTTAAAGGGCCAACGTCCCGGAAACAGGATATGGTCAATTACAGGTAGAGGGTATATTAGGACTTCCTTTCCATGCGGGCGGTGCCTGATCAACGTGTTCCCTTTGCTAGGTGCTCAGGTTCCCTGGTGCTTTGTCTCTCCATTCACACTGTCTCGTTCACAGAGTCCGTCGACTGGTCCTGACTACTGGTTCTCCAGGAAGTGTCCCGGTGACCATCTGCTGAGGATCCTGCCATCTTCCATTAGCCTATACCCGTCACCGATCCCCGACTCTACCCGGTACATCCACCTGCACGTCTCGTTGGACCCGGACCCTGTCTGCTGTACCTACCCGGCACCTGAACCCGGTTCCAGTCATCCGTCCTGCCTACGGTGCCTTTGGACTCAGAGACATTTCCTGCAGATCCCTGAAGGACTCGAACCCCTAGTGTTCCGGCTATCGTGCATCTAGGCCCTCTGGTGGGGTGATCGGACAGTCCCTGTATAGGGGTTAGCTCTGGGTTGCCTCACTGGAGGAGTCCGGTGCATGGCCCAGTGAATCCACCACCAGGACAATACAGATTGATAAGGCCATGGATTCCGCCGAAGCACTAGCATCCCAGCTGGTCGGATTACAGCAAGAACTGGTACGACGACGCGAGACCCAATCTCGCATGCTGGCCTTTATGTCGTCAGTGGACACCCGCCTGAATACTCTTCAAGCAACAGCCACATCCCTGTCGACTCAGACCACGGTAGCGGCTTCCGTAGGAGCTTCCTCTGCTACCTCGAAACCCCGTCTGGCTTCTCCGCCCTGGTACGCCGGGGACCCCAAGACCTGTAAAGGTTTCTTAAATCAATGCTCGTTGCATTTCAAGTTGCTTCCACACCTCTTTGCATCTGATCAAGCAAAGGTGGCCTTTCTGATGACCCATCTGGAGGGCAAAGCCCTGTCCTGGATTAATCCCTTATGGGAGAAAGAAGATCCAGTGACTACTGACATCCGGGTATTCCTTGAGGTCTTTTGTAACACCTTTGACGAACCGGGACGCACCACCTCGGCCGTTTCTTTGCTCCTCTGGCTACGCCAAGGAACCCTAACGGTGGGCCAGTACGCCATCCAGTTCCGTACACTTGCTTCTGAGCTAGGATGGAACAATGAGGCATTAACAGCAGCCTTCTGGGAGGGCTTTTCCGGCCGCATCAAGGATGAGTTTGCCAGTCGTGATGTCCCTCCTACCCTGGATGGTCTGGTCTCTTTAGGAACCAGGATTAATCTCCGTTTCCAGGAATGGTCTAAGGAGGTATCTCGGGAGAGAGGACCAACACTTCACGCCTCCACTTTACAAAAGTCCGCCGTCTCTCAGTCGGTGCCGTTCGGCACCTCTACTCACAAACCTATGCAAATAGATCGACTGAGACAAACCGGGCAATGCCGAGCAGAATGGCTCGCCAAGGGCCTGTGTTTCTACTGTGGAAACGGTACATCCCTGCTTCGTTCCTGTCCCGAGAAGCCGGGAAACCCCAAGCCCTAGGGTTGGCAGGAGAGGCCACCTTAGGTACCGGAACCCTCTCAGATCCCGTTACATGGACCGTCCAAGAGATGATGGAGGAGACCCGGTTCACGGCAAAGGCGTATCTTGATTCAGGGGCAGCGGGCAACTTCATCCAACAGGCTATGGTGGACAAGTACCGGGTACCTGTTATCCCACTTGCAAAACCCCTTGTGATTGCTTCTGTGGATGGGAACCCCCTATCCGACTCCGTGTTGTTTATCACCAAACCCGTGGAACTCCATATTGGTGCTCTGCACACTGAAAAGATTGCTCTATATGTCCTCCCGAAAATGTCTCACTCGCTCTTGTTGGGCTTGCCCTGGTTACGAGTAAATGTACCTGTCGTCAGTTGGCGCTCTGGAGAGATTACCCTTTGGGGTCCGTCTTGTCATGAGAACTGTCTGCAGTCTGTACGGCCCGTCCATCAGCCTCCGGTCCCGGAGTCCCTACCGGGACTACCTTCCGCATACTGGTCATTCGTGGACGTGTTTGACAAGAAGGAGGCAAAGGTATTACTGCCACATCGACCCTACGACTGTGCCATCGACTAGTTGCCCGGAACTACTCCTCCTCATGGACCGATCTATCCCTTGTCTCCTGCTGAAACTCAGGCCATGTCAGACTACATTGCAGATAACCTGGCAAGGGGGTTCATCAGGAGATCCTCGTCTCCTGCTGGAGCAGGCTTCTTCTTCGTCAAGAAGAAAGAAGGTGACTTACGACCCTGTATCGAGTACCGGAGCTTGAACCAGATCACCGTGAAAAACAAATATCCTATACCTCTGATCCCAGAGCTATTCGATCGGCTCAGGGGGGCCCGTATATTCACCAAGTTAGACCTTCGCGGAGCTTACAACCTGGTCCGCATTCGCTCGGGAGACGAATGGAAGACGACGTTCAACACCCGTGATGGGCACTACGAGTATTGTGTGATGCCCTTCGGTCTCTGTAATGCTCCGGCTGTCTTCCAGGAACTGGTGAATGACGTGTTCAGGGACCTTCTCTATGTCTGTGTGGTCGTGCATCTGGACGATATCCTGGTCTATTCCCCAGACTTGCCGACCCACAGAAAGAACGTACGACTCATTCTTCAAAGGCTTAGGGAGAACCGCATGTACGCTAAGTACGAAAAATGTGTGTTTGAACGGACGTGCCTTCCCTTTCTGGGCTACGTGATCTCCAACACGGGCTTGCAGATGGATCCCGAGAAGGTGTCTTCTATCCTTAAGTGGCCTCCTCCTTCCGGACTGAAAGCCATCCAACGTTTCCTAGGCTTTGCCAACTATTATCGCCAGTTCATCCCACACTTCTGTGCTCTTACGGCGCCTCTCTCCGCTTTGACCAAGAAGGGGGCCATCCCGAAGGACTGGTCACCTGAGTTCGACGCAGCTTTCTGTTCCCTGAAGCAGGCGTTTGCCTCCTCTCCCATTCTCCACAGACCGGAGTTAAACCGACAATTCACCTTGGAAGTGGATGCCTCCTCCTCAGGGGCTGGGGCCGTGCTCATGCAGAAGTCATCTACCTGGAAGATTATCACTTGCGGCTTCTTCTCCAAGATCTTCTCGGCACCCGAACGCAACTATACCATTGGCGATCAAGAACTCCTAGCTGTCAAGCTGGCTCTGGAGGAATGGCGTTACCTGTTGGAGGGTGCGGTATACCCGGTTAATATTTACACCGACCATAAGAACCTGAAGTATCTGCGGTCTGCTCAAACACTAAACCCGCGAAAAGCCTGTTAGTCCCTTTTCTTTGCCCGGTTTGATTTCCAACTACATTTCCGGCCTGCGGATAAGAACGTGCGGGATGATGCCTTGTCCCGGTCCTTTGTTCCAGTGGAACAAGAAGAAGAGACAAACCAGTCCATCATCTGTCCCAGTAAGGTCATTACGGTGGCTCCCGTCACTCTGGCACAGATACCCCCTGGGAATACTTATGTCACGGAGAACGACAGAACTAAAGTTCTTCAATGGGGGCATTCTTCGAAAGTGGCCGTACATGCCGGTCAGAAGAAAACATGGAGCGCTATTGTCCATCACTATTGGTGGCCGTCCCTCTGCAAGGATGTCGTCTCCTTTGTCTCCGCTGGTCCATCCTGTGCCCGGAACAAGACGCCCAAGCACTTGCCCTATGGCTGTCTCCTGCCTCTGCCGATTCCTTCCGTTCCATGGCAACACATTGCCATGGATTTTGTCACGGACTTGCCTTTGTCCTCCGGACATACGGTCATCTGGGTGGTGGTGGATCGTTTCTTGAAGATGGCTCATTTCATCCACATGGTCAGACTGCCCTCTGCCCAGGAGCTCGCTGATGCCTTCATTCAGCATATCTTCCGGCTGCACGGCTTTCCCTTACATATAGTGTCCGGCAGGGGAACTTAGTTCACTTCGCGCTTCTGGAGGGCACTCTGCAAACATCTGGGAGTATCACTGGACTTTTCCTCGGCCTACCATCCCCAGTCGAATGGCCAAGTGGAACGTGTCAACCAGGTCCTGACTTCCTTCCTTCGACACTACGTCAATGTTCATCATGCCGGCTGGTCCACGCTTCTCCCTTGGGCTGAGTTCTCCCATGACCATCACGTCAGTGAATCCTCCTCCAGCTCTCCCTTCTATGTTGTCTACGGTCTTCAGCCTTCCGTTCCATTACCGGTATCCTCGACCTGGGATGTCCCTGCTGCAAATGCCCTGTCCAGGGACTTCTCTGCTATATGGAGTTCTGTCAAAACCTCCCTTGAACGTGCCTCCACCCAGATGAAGAAACATGCGGACAAGAGACGCCTTGATCCTCCTCGCTTCTCTCCGGGGGATCTGGTATGGCTTTCCTCCAAATACATCTGGTTGAAGATTCCATCTTACAAGTTGGGTCCGCGGTACATCGGTCCTTTCAAGGTCATCAAAAGGATCAATGAGGTCTCCTACAAACTGCAGCTCCCAGCCACGATGCGGATCCCAAACTCCTTCCACGTCTCCTTGCTCAAGCCAGTCGTCCTTGGTCTCTTCTCCTCTGATGCCAGTACTCCTCCTCCTCCTATTGCTGACGACGATGTGTACGCGGTAAGAGATATATTGGCCATGAAGACCGTGCGGGGTAAGCAGTTCTTCCTTGTTGATTGGTAGGGCTACGGCCCCGAGGACCGGTCCTGGGAACCCCAGGAGAACGTTAGTACTCCTCTTATACGCGAGTTCTTGTCCCGGTTGCGGGGAGGGGGTGTGGGGGAGGGGGTACTGTCACGCTCCCCGGGTCCCGGCGCCGTCTGTCACTCACCGCTCTGGTTCCCGATCCTTCTGCCCGCCGCTGCCCTCCTCACTTTCCCTCCTCTGCATCCTCTGTGCCTCCTGCCCGCTGGTCCCGGCGTCCCCCTGCGACCCAGGACACACTGTCTGGTCCCCCTGCATATCCTGCACCGCTTCCTGCTCTGGTCTCCGGCACACGAGCCTCGCGCATGCGCATTAGGGCGTGCGTGCGCTCACTCAGCTCTTCTTAAAGGGCCAGTGTCCCGGAAACAGGATATGGTCAATTACAGGTAGAGGGTATATTAGGACTTCCTTTCCATGTGGGCGGTGCCTGATCAACGTGTTCCCTTAGCTAGGTGCTCAGGTCCCCTTGTGCTTTGTCTCTCCATTAACACTGTCTCGTCCACAGAGTCCATCCGCTGGTCCTGACTACTGGTTCTCCAGGAAGTGTCCCGGTGACCGTCTGCTGAGAATCCCACCATCTTCTGTCAGCCTATACCCGTCACCGATCCCCGACTCTACCCGGTACATCCACCTGCACGTCTCGTTGGACCCGGACCCCGTCTGCTGTACCTACCCGGCACCTGAACCCGGTTCCAGTCATCCGTCCTGCCTACAGTGCCTTTGGACTCAGAGACATTTCCTGCAGATCCCTGAAGGACTCGTACCCCTAGTGTTCCGGCTACCGTGCATCTAGGCCCTCTGGTGGGGTGATCGGACAGTCCCTGTATAGGGGTTAGCTCTGGGTTGCCTCACTGGAGGAGTCCGGTGCACGGCCCAGTGAATCCACCAACAGGACATTACAGATATAGGTTAAGATTACATTGAATGATACTGTTACTCAGTGAACTATAAAGTGTAAATAATATTGTGATTACATTACATTATTCTCTAAATACTGTATTGTAACATAACTTTACTGCCATTACTTGTGCCTTTACCCGATCTTATACCTAGGGCTCTCATTTTTTTATTTGTTAATAGTAAAAAATAAACTGTTATTGATTCAATCTCACTGTTTCCTCATTGTCTGCTCCATTGCATTTAAGTACCTGCTAAACGGTAATACGGTAGTTGCAAGTGATAAAATGATGGTAATGAGCAAAGAAGTTTGCAGCACCTTTGGTAAAGTCCTTTCAGTGGAAATGAGATGCAAGTCAGTCTAGGGGATTTGTAGCGCCACTGAACCACTCAGGGCACTACTAGGTACTGCATCCTCACCAGGATGCAGGGCCTACCCCCAGGGACCTGGAACACCAGTGCTTGTGACATCTGGACACACCAAAATCCCAGTTTCCACTCCACACCAGGGGTAATTAGCTAGTCAGACACCAAAGGGATGGCCACCTAGAGGATGGAGCCAGTCCAGGGGACTAGACAGCCTGGTGGGAGGGAACAGTCAGTCAGGAGTGAAGAGTTGAGAGTGAAGGAGAGTGGAAGTGTAGAGAGATGTGCCTAAAGCTGGGTCGTGTAACGGTGACCAGGGGGCACAGGAGAATGGTCGCCAGGGTAGGTACACCTGAGTACCACTGGGACCAGAGCACTGACAGGGCACAGGGCCCTAGGTCAGGCGTCACCTTCACACGGCCTGGAAAATAAACGCACAGTGAGGGGTCCTTCACGGACCTCACTGACCCACAGATCCGGGGACATCAGCAGTAACAAGAGGATTAGGGTCCACACTGCCCGCCGTATGGACGAGGAGACTGCCAAAATGCAGTTGGGCCCCAAACCAGCTCCAAGCTACGGGGACCCAACCACACTGAGGATGTCGGGGACAGAGCAACGAAGTCATCAAACTGGCACTGGAACTACAGGGACCTGAACAAGCCATCCAAGGGCCCAACTGTGAGTAAAGACTGTTAAATTACAACCCATGGTGTGGCCTCCCTTTTTTGGCAAAAGTCTCACCCATTTATCCCCTGGGGCTCAATCCTACCTGCGGAGGGCCTACCACCACAGCTGCCGTTACCACCAGCCCTAGGGATAACCAACTCAGCAGTGGCGGTTCCAGCATCTTAACCGCAACCCGCAGGTGGCGTCACACCAATGACTTTAATCTCCCCTGTAAATACTCCCCATTAAAAAGCGTCCCCAGGGTCATGGAACAGGGCAACGGCCAGCATTCACCCATGACACAGCATCCCCGTAAATATACGGCCCGGGACCGAGTACCCAATAGCCCTGTGCGACACAGATTCACCTGGCATAAAATATCCAAAAAAGTGGAGAGCATCCTGTGGGTATTGTCCATAGATTTTATTCCACCAAAACATATGCAATGTTTTGCCCTTACAAATGGGCTTTTTCTAGCAGGACGCTTTTTTGGTTATAAAATGACGGTAGTCCCATGCGCAAAGCTATAGTGGGTTATGAGATATGGAGCTTGAAAGTCATAAGTTCAAAACATTGTTACCATTTGCTCATCAGTGTACGTGTTGATTTAGTGTATTAATTTCTTCTCAGAATTTAAGATAAGCAGATAATTACTATAACCCAAAAAGCATTATGTAACAATAAATGCCAGGAGGAAGGTACATGGATTCCAAATGCAGCAACAGTCCAGAGTATAGTTGTGGTGTGTTTGGTTGCCAAATTTAAATTGTAAAACAAATTTGCAAAATGTTAACTTTTTGTACTTTTTTGCTAGGTGGGTATGCGCATGGGAAGGATGATGCGGAAAAGGCCAGCAGTATTGTTATGGCATGTATGGTTATGCAAAATGTTCACTATTTTTGTTTTTATATATAACTCATAATTCCAAAAAAGTTGGAACTTTGCATAAAATGTAAAGAAAACAAGAATGCAATGGTTTAAAACTCTTAAACAGTGGCATGCAAATGTTTAGGCACCTCTGGTCAAAATTACTGTTTGGGTATATTCACATGCAGCATATTTTTTTTTACCACAAAGATGCAGCGTTTGTGTCCCAAAAAAATGCACCAAAAACGCACCACGGCAAAACGCATTAAAAACGCAATGCGTTTTTACCACGTTTTTACCGCGTCTTCCCAATGCATTTTTTAAGTCAAATCTATTGACTGGAGGGCTCAAAATTGCAGATAAAACGCAAATCTTCAATCTTCAAGAAATGCAACCAAGATGCAGCCAACAAAAGATGCACAGTGGGGACAGCAAAAGAGAAATCACAGATTTTGCTGGGAGAAGGAAATGCATGCATTTTGGTGCATCTTTGTGACCTTAAAAACACAGCAAGAACACAGCAAAAGATGCCCTCTGTGAACTTAGCCTTATTGTGAACTGTTAAGAACGTTGAACATGAAATGCTCTCTGACAGGCATAATGTTAGAGAGGACACATTTCCTTTGTATTTTAAGCAATCTCTCTCTCTCTCTCTATATATATATATATATATATATACATATATATATATATAAATATATATATATATATATATATATATATATATATATATATATATATATATATATATATATACAGTGCCTACAAGTAGTATTCAACCCCCTGCAGATTTAGCAGGTTTGATAAGATGCAAATAAGTTAGAGCCTGCAAACTTCAAACAAGAGCAGGATTTATTAACAGATGCATAAATCTTACAAACCAACAAGTTATGTTGCTCAGTTAAATTTTAATAAATTTTCAACATAAAAGTGTGGGTCAATTATTATTCAACCCCTAGGTTTAATATTTTGTGGAATAACCCTTGTTTGCAATTACAGCTAATAATCGTCTTTTATAAGACCTGATCAGGCCGGCACAGGTCTCTGGAGTTATCTTGGCCCACTCCTCCATGCAGATCTTCTCCAAGTTATCTAGGTTCTTTGGGTGTCTCATGTGGACTTTAATCTTGAGCTCCTTCCACAAGTTTTCAATTGGGTTAAGGTCAGGAGACTGACTAGGCCACTGCAACACCTTGATTTTTTACCTCTTGAACCAGGCCTTGGTTTTCTTGGCTGTGTGCTTTGGGTCGTTGTCTTGTTGGAAGATGAAATGACGACCCATCTTAAGATCCTTGATGGAGGAGCAGAGGTTCTTGGCCAAAATCTCCAGGTAGGCTGTGCTATCCATCTTCCCATGGATGCGGACCAGATGGCCAGGCCCCTTGGCTGAGAAACAGCCCCACAGCATGATGCTGCCACCACCATGCTTGACTGTAGGGATGGTATTCTTGGGGTCGTATGCAGTGCCATCCAGTCTCCAAACGTCACGTGTGTGGTTGGCACCAAAGATCTCAATCTTGGTCTCACCAGACCAGAGAACCTTGAACCAGTCTGTCTCAGAGTCCTCCAAGTGATCATGAGCAAACTGTAGACGAGCCTTGACATGACGCTTTGAAAGTAAAGGTACCTTACGGGCTCGTCTGGAACGGAGACCATTGCGGTGGAGTACGTTACTTATGGTATTGACTGAAACCAATGTCCCCACTGCCATGAGATCTTCCCGGAGCTCCTTCCTTGTTGTCCTTGGGTTAGCCTTGACTCTTCGGACAAGCCTGGCCTCGGCACGGGTGGAAACTTTCAAAGGCTGTCCAGGCCGTGGAAGGCAAACAGTAGTTCCATAAGCCTTCCACTTCCAAATGATGCTCCCAACAGTGGAGACAGGTAGGCCCAACTCCTTGGAAAGGGTTTTGTACCCCTTGCCAGCCTTGTGACCCTCCACGATCTTGTCTTTGATGGCCTTGAAATGCTCCTTTGTCTTTCCCATGTTGACCAAGTATGAGTGCTGTTCACAAGTTTGGGGAGGGTCTTAATTAGTCAGAAAAGGCTGGAAAAAGAGATAATTAATCCAAACATGTGAAGCTCATTGTTCTTTGTGCCTGAAATATTTCTTAATACTTTAGGGGAACCAAACAGAATTCTTGTGGTTTGAGGGGTTGAATAATAAATGACCCTCTGAATAAACTTTTCACAATTTAAAAAAAACCCCAGAAATAACATTCTTTTTTGCTGCAGTGCATTTCACACTTCCAGGCTGATCTACAGTCCAAATGTCACAATGCCAAGTTAATTCCGAATGTGTAAACCTGCTAAATCTGCAGGGGGTTGAATACTACTTGTAGGCACTATATATATATATATATATATATATATATATATATATATATATATATATATATATATAATACAGACCAAATGTTTGGACACACCTTCTCATTCAAAGAGTTTTCTTTATTTTCATGACCCTGAAAATTGTAGATTCACATTGAAGGCATCAAAACTATGAATTAACACATATGGAATGACATACTTAACAAAAAAGTGTGAAACAACTGAAAATATGTCTTATATTCTAGGTTCTTTAAAGTAGCCACCTTTTGCCTTGATTACTGCTTTGCACACTCTTGGCATTCTCTTTATGAGCTTCAAGAGGTAGTCACCGGAAATGGTCTTCCAACAGTCTTGAAGGAGTTCCCAGAGATGCTTAGCACTTGTTGGCCTTTTTGCCTTCAATTTGCGGTCCAGCTCACCCCAAACCGTCTCGATTGGGTTCATGTCTGGTGACTGTGGAGGCCAGGTCATCTGGCGTAGCACCCCATCACTCTCTTTCTTAGTGAAATAGCTTTTAAACAGCCTTGAGGTTTGTTTTGGTCATTGTCCTGTTGAAAAATAAATGATGGACCAACTAAATGCAAACCGGATGGAATAGCATGCTGCTGCAAGATGCTGTGGTAGCCATGCTGGTTCAGTATGCCTTCAATTTTGAATAAATCCCCAACATTGTCACCAGCAAAGCACCTCCATACCATCACACCTCCTCCTCTATGCTTCACAGTGGGAACCAGGCATGTAGAGTCCATCCGTTCACCTTTTCTGCACAAAGACACAGTGGTTGGATCCAAAGATCTCAAATTTGGACTCATCAGACCAAAGCACAGATTTCCACTAATTTAATGTCCATTCCTTGTGTTCTTTAGCTCAAACAAGTCTCTTCTGCTTGTTGCCTGTCCTTAGCAGTGGTTTCCTAGCAGCTGTTTTACCATGAAGGCCTGTTGCACAAAGTCTCCTCTTAACAGTTGTTCTAGAGATGTGTCTGCTGCTAGAACTCTGTGTTGCATTGACCTGGTCTCTAATCTGAGCTGCTGTTAACCTGCGATTTCTGTGGCTGGTGACTCAGATAAGCTTATCCTCCACAGCAGAGGTGACTCTTGGTCTTCCTTTCCTGGGCCGGTCCTCATGTGAGCCAGTTTCTTTGTAGCGTTTGATGGTTTTTACCACTGCACTTGGGGACACTTTTAAAGTTTTCCCAATTTTTTGGACTGACTGACCTTCATTTCTTAAAGTAATGATGAATACAAATTCTAACAGTCTATTCAGTAGGACTATCAGCTGTGTATCCAACAGACTTCTGCACAACACAACTGATGGTCCCAACCCCATTTATAAGGCAAGAAATCCCTCTTAAACCTGACAGGGCAGACCTTTGAAGTGAGAACCATTTCCGGTGACTACCTCTTGAAGCTTATCAAGAGAATGCCAAGAGTGTGCAAAGCAGTAATCAAAGCAAAAGGTGGCTACTTTGAAGAACCTAGACTATAAGACATATTTTCAGATGTTTCACACTTTTTTGTTAAGTATTTCATTCTACATGTATTAAGTCATAGTTTTGATGCCTTCAATGTGAATCTACAATTTTCAGAGTCATGAAAATAAAGAAAACTCTTTGAATGAGAAGGTGTGTCCGAACTTTTGGTCTGTACTGTATATAGAGATATAGATATATATACAGTATGTATATATATATATATATATATATATATATATATATATATGTTACAGGCAATGTATGAAAACCCGGCATGCTATAGAATACCTAGGCAATGTATACAATCCCGGTCATTTTCAGGCAAGGTATGAAATATCTGCGTTGTTCTATACTTTTCCTAGGCATTACATAAAATGTCTAGGTATTATAAAGAATGACAAGAACCGCTCAGGCAAAGTGTAAACTAATACCCAGATTGGAAAAGTTAGCCATTACATAAAATGTCTAGGTGCCCAGATTGGAAAAGTTAAACATTACATAAAATGTCTAGGTATTATAAAGAATGACAAGAACTGCTCAGTCAAAGTCTGATATAGTGTCCAGATAGTGCAGATAGTCCCCAGGAGCCGGGGAGCGTGGCAGGGGAGCCGGGGAGCGTGGCAGGGGAACCGGGGAGCATGGCACGGGCACCGGGGAGCGTGACAGTACCTCCTCCCCCACGCACCCCTCCCCGCAACCGGGACAGGAAGGCACGTATCAAAGGAGTACCCACATTCTTCCGGGGTTCCCAGGACCTATCCTCAGGACCATACCCAGCCCAGTCCACCAGGAAGAACTGTCGGCCCCGTACGGTCTTCATGGCCACGATATCCCTTACCGCGTAGATGTCATCATCAGCAATAGGAGGAGGAGCAGAACTGGCAGCAGCGGAGAAGGGACCAAGGACAACCGGCTTGCGCAGGGAGACGTGGAAGGAGTTGGGTATTCTCATCGTGGCCGGGAGCTGCAGTTTGTAGGAGACCTCATTTATTTTGCCGATGACTTTAAACGGCCCGATGTAGCGAGGACCCAGCTTGTATGACGGTAGCTTCAATCGGACATATTTGGAAGTAAGCCAGACCAGATCTCCTGGAGAGAAACACGGAGGATCCAGACGCCTCTTGTCTGCGTGTCTTTTCATCCGCAGGGAAGCACGTCCAAGGGACGTCTTGACAGAGTCCCAAATCGTTGAAAAGTCACGGACTACGGTATCAGCAGCAGGGACATCCGAGGAAGAAGATACAGGTAATGGGACGGAGGGCTGAAGTCCGTAAACGACATGGAAGGGAGAGCTGGAGGAGGACTCACTGACGTGATGGTTATGGGAGAATTCAGCCCAAGGAAGAAGCGTGGACCAGTCGTCGTGATGGGCGTTAACATAGTGACGTAAGAAGCAGGTCAGGATCTGATTGACTCGTTTCACTTGGCCATTCGACTTAGGATGGTAGGCTGAAAAAAAGTCCAGAGTCACTCCCAGATGTTTGCAGAGAGCCCTCCAGAAGCGGGAGGTAAACTGAGTTCCTCTGTCGGACACAATGTGTGATGGAAAGCCATGCAACCGGAAGATGTGCTGTATGTAGGCGTCAACGGGTTCCTGGGCAGAGGGGAGTCCAGCCATAGGGACGAAATGAGCCATTTTGGAGAAACGGTCCACCACGACCCATATGACTGTGTGTCCGGAGGACAGGGGCAAGTCTGTAATAAAGTCCATTGCAATGTGTTGCCACGAAACGGAGGGAATTGGCAGCGGCAGAAGACGACCATATGGCAGGTGTTTGGGCGTCTTGTTCCGGGCACAAGAGGAGCAGGCTGAGACAAAGGACGTGACGTCCGTGCGAAGGGATGGCCACCAATAGTGACGTACAATTGTACTCCATGTTCTCTTCTGACCAGCATGGCCGGCTATTTTCGAGGCATGGCCCCAGTGCAACACTTTTTGTCTGTCAGTTTCAGAGACATAGGTTTTCCCGGGCGGTATCTGGGCCAGAGTGACAGGAGTCACCAGAATGATTTTACTTGGGCAGATGATGGGCTGAGATTTCTCCTCCTCCTGTTCCATGGGCACGAATGACCTGGACAAGGCATCTGCTCGCACATTCTTATCCGCGGGCCGAAAATGGAGCTGAAAATCGAACCTGGCAAAGAACAAGGACCACCTGGCTTGTCGTGGGTTCAGTCGCTGAGCAGACCGCAGGTATTCCAGGTTCTTGTGGTCCGTGTAAATGATCACGGGGTACACTGCTCCCTCCAGAAGGTAGCGCCATTCCTCCAGAGCCAGTTTGACTGCTAATAGCTCTCGGTCACCGATGGTATAGTTGCGTTCAGACGCTGAGAAGCTCTTGGAGAAGAAACCACAAGTGACCATCTTCCCGGTGGAGGACTTCTGCCTGAGCACTGCCCCGGACCCAGAGGAGGAGGCATCCACCTCCAAGGTGAACTGTCGGTTTAACTCAGGACGGTGGAGCACAGGAGAGGAAGCAAATGCCCGCTTCAGGGAGCCAAACGCGGAGTCGGCCGCAGGTGACCAGTCCTTCGGATTAGCCCCCTTCTTGGTCAAGGCGGAGAGAGGCGCAGTCAGGGCAGAGAAGCGAGGGATGAACTGACGGTAATAGTTCGCAAAGCCGAGAAAATGTTGAATTGCCTTCAGTCCGGAAGGAGGGGGCCAGTTGATAATGGAAGAGACCTTCTCTGGGTCCATCTGCAGGCCGGTATCGGAGATAACGTAACCCAGGAAGGGAAGAGAAGACTGCTCAAAGACACACTTCTCGTACTTGGCGTACAGACGATTCTCTCTCAGTCTTTGTAGTACCAGCTGCATGTTCTCTCTGTGGGTCTGGAGGTCCGGAGAGAAGACCAGGATGTCATCCAAATATACCACCACACAGACGTAGAGAAGGTCCCGGAACACGTCGTTCACTAGTTCCTGAAAGACTGCTGGTGCGTTACACAGGCCGAAGGGCATCACACAATACTCGTAGTGCTCATCGCGAGTGTTGAATGCGGTCTTCCATTCGTCCCCAGAGCGGATTCGGACCAGGTTGTAGGCACCACGAAGATCCAACTTGGTAAACAAACGAGCTCCTCTAAGCCGATCAAACAATTCGGGGATGAGCGGCAGGGAGTATTTATTCTTTACGGTGATTTGATTCAATCCCCGGTAGTCAATACAGGGGCGCAGGTCGCCCTCTTTCTTCTTAACGAAGAAGAAGCCTGCTCCAGCAGGAGAGGAGGATCTCCGGATGAATCCCCTTGCCAGGCTCTCAGTGATGTAGGCAGACATGGCCCTTGTTTCAGCAGGGGACAAAGGATATATCCGTCCTCGAGGTGGTGTGGTTCCCGGGAGTAGGTCGATGGCACAGTCGTAAGGACGATGTGGCGGCAGTACCTCTGACTCCTTTTTATCAAAGACGTCCGTGAAGGACCAATAGGCCGAAGGCAGTCCTGGTAGGGACTCCGGGACCGGAGGTCGTCGGATGGGCTGTATGGACCTCAAGCAGTTCTCGTGGCAAGAGGGGCCCCATCGGGTAATTTCGCCAGCGCGCCAGCTGACCGACGGTTCGTGTGTCCGTAACCAGGGGAGTCCCAGCAGGATTTGATGAGACATATGCGGGAGGACGTAGAAGGCGATTTTGTCAGTGTGCAGGGCACCGATGCGTAGTACAACAGGCTTGGTGATCCAAGAGATGGTGTCAGAGAGGGGTCTCCCATCTACAGAGGCAATCATGAGGGGTTTGTCGAGTGGAGTAACCGGTACCTGGTACTTGTCCACCGTGGCCTGCTGGATGAAATTGCCTGCTGCCCCGGAATCGAGGTACGCCTCTGCCGTGAACCGTGTCTCTCCCGCTTTCACTTGAACAGTCCACGTAACCGGGTCTGAGAGAGTCCCAGCACCTAGGGTGGCCTCTCCTACCAACCCTAGGCTTTGGAGTTTCCCGGCCTCTCTGGACAGGAACGTAGCAGGTGTGTGCCCTCTCCGCAGTAGAAGCAGAGGCCCTTTGCGAGCTGTTCTGCTCGGCGTTGTTCGGACTGCCGCAAACGGTCAATCTGCATGGGCTCGTGGACAGAGACACCAGACGACGCTGACTGAAGTACGGCGGGCTTCTGCGGAGGAGAGGAATGCCATATTGGACGTCTCTCACGGGACACCTCTTTGGATCGTTCCTGGAATCTGAGGTCCACGCGGGTGGCTAGTGCGATCAGGGCATCCAGGGTGGAAGGAACATCGCGGCCTGCCAGCTCGTCCTTAATACGACTGGAGAGTCCTTCCCAGAAGGCGGCGGTGAGGGCCTCATTGTTCCACCCCAATTCTGAGGTCAAGGTGCGAAAGCGGATGGCATATTGGCCCACCGTCAAGGTCCCCTGACGTAGCCTGAGGAGTGATGAGGCGGACGCGACGGCACGTCCGGGTTCGTCAAAGGTGGTTCTAAACGCCTGCAGGAATTCCTGGATGTTAGTAGTTACAGGGTCCTCCCTCTCCCACAAGGGGTTCATCCAGGCCAGTGCCTCACCCTCTAGATGGGACATCACAAACGCCACCTTGGCTTGGTCGGAGGCAAACAGGTGCGGAAGCAGCTTAAAGTGGAGGGAGCATTGATTCAAGAATCCTCTGCAGGTCTTAGGATCTCCGGCATATCGGGGTGGAGAGGCCAAGCGGAGTTTAGAGGCTTCCGAGGAAGCCGCCATGGGAACTGCGGCCGTGGACTGTGCTGTTGAAGCCTGAGATTCCAGGGACGTGGCAGTTGCTTTCAGCGTGTTCAGGCGGGTATCCACTGAGGACATGAAGGCCAGCATGCGGGACTGAGTCTCGCGCTGTCGTCCGAGTTCCTTCTGCAAGTTGCCCAGCTGGGCCGCTAGTGCTTCGGCGGGATCCATGGCCTGTTCTTACTGTTAGGGCCAGGAGGACGGGTAGGCCCAGGAGGTGGATCCACTGGGCTGAACACCTCACCGAGGGCAAGGTGCCCGGTAGCCGAAGCACTACGGGTAGCAGGACAGTCCGTTCAGAGGAGAGGGTGTAGAAGTCCCTGGGATCACGGAGTCTCTGAAGGTAGTCCGGGTGACGGAGCGCAGGTTTGGAGGCCGAGATGATGTCAGGCAGGGTCCGGAACTAGCGGAACGGGGGGGGTCGGTCACCACACAGATCCAGGAATCGGAGACGGTAGGGACTGAGAAGATGGCGGACAGTCCGTTCGGGGTTCTGGAACCGTCAGGACCGGTAGGCGGGACAGGAGCGGCTCTACAAGAGAGATAGGTGAGTACGAGACAATGGCACAAGGAGACCTGACTCCTAGCTTAGCAAACACGAAGAACAGGCCCCGCCCACTTGGAAAAGAACCCCTTATATACCCTGTACCTGCCTCTTCAGTATCCTGTTGGAGGACGCTGGCCCTTTAAGAATAGGTCAATGACCGCGCGCGCCCTAATACGCATGCGCGAGGCCTGGGTGCCAGAAGCCAGAGCAGGATGCGGTGTACAGGAGGCAGGAGTGCCGGGGCGGCTCAGGACAGCAGACAGACGCCGGGACCGGGGACCGGGTTGCCTGGAGGACGCAGGTGAGGAAGCATGGAGGCTGAGGAGCGGGGGACCGGGGAGCGTGACACGGGAGCGAGGAAGCGAGGTCCAGGAGCGGGGGAGCGTGGCAGAGGAGCCGGGGAGCGTGGCAGAGGAGCCGGGCAGCGTGGCAGGGGAGCTGGGGAGCGTGGCAGGGGAACCGGGGAGCATGGCATGGGCACCGGGGAGCGTGACAGGACTGAGCAGTAGCAGCAGATCCAAGAGGTATTTTGTGGTAAGGAATATCTTGAACCTTGGGCAAGCCCTTTTGACAAACACTGAATTGTGATCTTGCATAGAGTCCACTTTTCATTCCTCACAGACTCTTTGGAAAATAAAAGGTGGAATCTGATTGGTTGCTAATGCTAAGGGCAACTGAGCCAGTTTCACAGATCTGCTGCTGCCTGCTCTGTCCACCTACTTTTGGATGGACCACTCCTGTGGTATTCTACACTCCGCCTGTTTGTCATTTAGGTATTCTATAGAATGACTAGGAAATGTATGAACATCTGATGTATTTCATACTTTGACAACCCATTTCAACCACTGTATACATTGCCTAAGTATTCTATAGAATGCCTGTTGTTACACATTGCTGGTAACATATATATACATCTGATATATAAAGCTGAGCGTATGTATGTATGTATGTGTGTATGTCCTAAAGGAATTTGCACCGTCACATGTACAATCACAAAATTTTGCACAGACACTCCATGTGACTCAGGGAACGTCATAGACTATGTTTTGAGGGGAAATTGTAACCCCGCACAGCCAGAACTTCAGAACAATGTGCAGCCACGCCCTTGAATGGAATGTTGGCATGTCACAATGCAGCCAGGGAAAGAAACAGACAGAGACAGGGAAAGAGACAGACAGAGACAGGGAAAAAGACAGACAGAGATAGGGAAAGAGACAAACAGAGACAAGGAAAGAGACAGACTGACAGAGACAGACAAAGAAAATGACAGAGACAAACAGGGAAAGAGACAGACAGGGAAAGAAAGAGACACACAGAGAAAGAGACAGACAGGGAATGAGATAGAGAGACAGACAGGGAAAGATATAGAGAGACAGACAGGGAAAGAGATAGAGAGACAGACAGAGACAGACAGACAATGAAAGAGACATATGTATAGTGTCAGCCATTACTACCTCTTGCTGTAGGGCATTCCACAGTCTGGCTGCTCTAACTGTAAAGAACCCTTTCCTATTTAGCTGCCACAATCACTTTTCTTCCACTAGCAGTGAGTGCCTCTGGTCTTTAGTATTGTCTTTGGAAGGAATAAGTCACATGCCAGTCCTTTGTATTGACCACACATGTATTTATACATATAAATGAGATCTCTTCTGAGACGTCTTTTTTTCTAAGGTGAACAAATCAAACCTTTTCAACCTCTCATCATATGGGAGGCCTTCCATTCCTTGCAATAATCTAGTTGCCCGCCTTTGAACTGACGCTAACTTCTTAATATCCTTTATCCACATTTATCCTGTTCTCTATGCTGAGCACTTATATCAGGGTTGCCATCTACATCTCCCAAATACACAATTCAGGTGAAACCTCCGACGGATCCAGTCACTATAATGAGGCAGCAGAGTTACTCCATACTCTTTTTCACTTCTGTTCAGTGGTGTCCGTCTTTTCAAAGGTGCACAAAACTATTGATGACTGCACTTTTGTGCACACCTAAAAAGACAAGTAGCAAAAATCAGATGTTCAAAGTGACTCCCTCTGCCTCATTACAGTAAATTTTAAGTTGGATAGTTTGTCTGAAGTACGAATTTCAAAAAAGTACACGTAATTCTTGGTGTACGCACTCAGCGTAGAGTGCAGGATAAATATGAAGAGCGCCGTACTGCAATCTTTGGAAGGCAGAATGAACAAAACAACAGCAGTTAAAGAATTGGCTTTATTTTTTTTTTCTTTTTACGTCATTTACCTTGCAGTATAAGTGATTAGGCGCGTGTATTCCTTCGGTCAGTACAATTATAGCGATACCAGATTTACATAGTTTTTTTAGGTTTGGCTATTATTATCACACTAAAAATGCTTTTTTAAAAAAGAAATTTTTTTTTAGCAGCACTGAATATTAACAGCTATAGTTTTTTTTTTATTTATCTGCTGACAGAGTAATAAGAGGGCATATTTTTTGCTGGATGACTTGGAGTTTTTATTGGTACCATTTTGGGCTATATAATATTTTTTGATTGCTTTTTATTCCACTTTTTGTGAGGTAGAATCAAGAAGATGATAAGACAGCTTTAGTCTTCAGGTCAGTACAATTACATCAATACCACATTTATACAGTTTTTATGTTTTGCCGTTTTAACACCTTAAAAATTATTTTATAAAAAAAAATAGTTTTTGCATTGTTGTATTCTGAGACCTATACCTTTTTGCTGGAGCTGTATCATGCTTGTTTTTTGCGATGCATTATGACATTTTCAGCAGTATCATTTTTATTTATATATGACTTTTTGATCGCGTTTTAATCCACTTTTTTCATCAGCTGTATGATGAAAAGACAGTTTTTTGCCACTTGTTTAAATTTTTTTTACAAGGGCCACAGAATGGGTTAACTGAATGGGTTAACTAGTGTGACCGTTTTATATATTGGGTTGTTAGGGATGCGGCAGTGCCAAATGTATGGACTTTTTTTCCAATTTAAAATTTTATTGGTTTTAAGAAAGGACAGAAAAAACAGGATAGTTAATCACATTAACAAAGGGATGCTATACACCGAGCCCTTACAATAACTCAAAGCAGCAGGCTTAACAACAGTGCATGTTTCATTACATAAATACATGGTTAACATGTTAAACCAAGAATAATAGAACAGAAAGGAGAAGAAAGAGAAGGGAAAAAAGGACACGATTCAGAGAAGATAAAGAAAGCATCAGTGAAAAGAAAGGAGGGACAAGGGACATGCTGGCCGGGTCTGGTATGTTGACCGTTGGACTGTAAACTAGAAGAAGGGAATACATGGCTTCTGTGGATAGTACATGCCAAGGGGTCAATTATCCAGGAAATTAATGTAGTGCAAGGAACTTTGGACCAGAGAGGAATGATTCCTAAAGGAACCACTTAGTGGCTATCTCTGCAGTCTGTCCTCGTGACTGGGCCATCATTATCTCCATGTGGTGTATCACATTCACCTCCAGCACCCATTCCTCTAGGGTTGGGGGGGAAGGAACTTTCCATCATCGTGGAATTACTGTCTTGGTGGCCTGAAGGAGGTATCCTAAAAGGGATTTCTTATAGGTCTTTTCCGATACTTTGAACATATACAATAAGGCTGCCTCGGGGCGTTTAGGGACTATGATCCCCGTGACCTACTGTATAGCCTCTAATACCTTCTCCCAAAATGCCGCCAAGCTCAGGGAATACCTATTTTCTGAATTTTTAAAAAATATTTTAACATTTTTTTCACTTACTTTTTTTACTGTCCTTACATGAGACATTTTCTTTCGCTGCTCTGATCGCAGCTCAATCATTGCAATAAAGTGTAGCTGTCATAGCTGCAGTGTCAGAAGCTTCAGGGATGATGCTGGAGGCATGAAGCCTAATGCTTCCCATAGTGTGGTAACCTGGACGTCGTCATGACGACCTCAGGTCGTTATTCCAACGATGGAGCCATCGCAATTAAGTCGCAGGGGCACTGATCAGATGGGAGTGGACGCACAATACCTCTCCCAATCCCCTAATTACTGCGATTGATATCAATTGTGGCATTTAATGGGTTTAACAGCCAGGATGGCACGTACCCCGGCTGTGACTGCCGGGGTACAGCTGTCGGAGAAGTTAATTCCCCGGCAGCAATCGCGCCGGGCACAGCTACTGTAGCCTGCGATCGCCAGGACGTACCAATAGATCCAAGGTTATGAAGGAGTTAAAAACCCAGATTCACATCTGCACCAAAACCGCATCAAATAAGGGTGAAAACATATTAAAAAATGCATCAAATGTAATCAGAGAAGAATATTATTGTGGACATCTTGAGAAAAAAATGCGGCTACCTCAGTGTTATGCTTTCATTATGTTTTTTATGGATTTAATAGAGAAAAATAATCAATCACGCAATGTTTTTATGCCGTTTCCCAATCATAATAAACATTTTCATCACTGTGTTGTGCGGGTCGTTACGATTACAGGGACGCCAAATATTTCCATATCATTTGCTGATTTGTCATGCTTATTACTTTTTTTTTTTTAAACAAAATAATTTTAAAAATGATAATATTGTAATTTTTTTTAATTATTTTCTTAGTATTTTCATAGGAAGAAATAAATCTTTTTAATTCTTCCTCTAGAATACAAAACAGAAATTCACTATGTGACATCACCTGAACTTGTGGCTCAACGCCTTATCTCCTGCTGAAATGTTTGAAGGTTTTTTTGTTGAGTCCTGGGGAGGAGGTAGATTAAAATAAATGTAATATTTATAATTATTTTATAGTAGTTTTATAGGAACAAAAAAATCTGACTTTCTCTTCACTTTTAGAATGCAGGGACATAAAGACATCCAGCTATGTACAGATGAATCGCTATGTAGCGGAATAAACTGCTTCTGGGTTCTCTGCCTGCACTACAGGTCAAGATTACTAAATTCTACTGTGTGTCAAAGTCTATACAGTGGCTCATTGGTAGAGCTGCTGTCTATAGACAAGACGTTAATGAGTTTGAGTTCTGGGGAGATCACATCAGATTGGAGGAGGATTATTGATTTAATTTATGCACTGCAGAAAGTAACTGGCTCCGTCCATGATGAGGAGGAACTACAGTAAGAAAGAAAGGTGAGAAGAAACTGGGACAAAAGTCCTTACTGCCTGGATAACAGGACTGAGCCCTCAAATAAGGACAGTCCCGCAGAATCCAGGACAGTTGAGAGCTGTGGAGTTAGGTTTGTAGCAGCAAATAGAAAAGTATGACACAGTACAATCCAGTGCATCTATGCATCACATGAAAATGCGCAAGTTAGGCATGCTGGGCATCGGTTTGCCTAAACTGCTTACAATCAACTATAGAACTAGTTTCTCCATAATGTCACTACTTTATTAAAACATTACTCCAGAATTGTTATTTTTTATTTCACTGCTGGAGTGGTGCTTTAAATCTAAGTCTCCTGCCCCATGTCTCACACTCACCCTCCAACAGCTTCATCTCCTATCGCCAATACTCCTGTCAGTATCCGGTGATTTGTGACCTACTGGCAGCTCCAGCGTTTCATAGAGCAAGCCAGAGTAAACAACTCAGTACAAGTCTATGAGAGCCATATTCCTGCTCTCATAGACATAGACTTTCATCGAGAGCTTGTGACATAAATTTTGACTGCCAGCCATTCAGAAGTTATGATCACAAGATGGCACTGGAACAGAGTGACGCTGAAAAAAAATGAAAACACTAGAGGGTATGAGACCAAGGGCGGGGACTTAGGTTTGAAGCACCACTACAGCGATGAAAAAAACCCTTCTAGAGTGGTGCTTTAAACATGCTACTTTGTGGTCGACAATGAGTTTATATAAATTCCCATTATTCTTTTTCTCTAGTGATATATGAGAGAGATCGATTAGTGATCAGCAGTGTGAAAGAAACTGCAAAGTTACGTATTAAACTGAAAAAAATAAAAAACCTAGTGGCTAACAGAAAAAAAGAGACAACACTGTCGATTCATGGCTGGACTTGACAAAATGTATCTGTTGTGTGTTCATGATTGTATCAATCAGCGGGTTGTTGAGAACACTGAATACATACCAGAATACATTTATCACAACAAGCCAATGTGGCAGAGGTGATTGGCGCATGCATTGTATCCAGATGTGTCCTGAGCTGATCTGGAACAACTGTGTGAACCTCCCTATCTGTTTTTACTCCAGAGGCAGGGGAAATAAGGATATAGTAAATGTCAAGTTATTGTATGCATATTCTCCGTTTATAATAACTACTTTGGGTTACCACTGTACAGATAAGGAGTGCTCATGTATGGGGTTAATGATGTATTATAGTAATTCCTAATAAGGCTGGGGTCACACGAGTGTATAAAAAAATCATTCCTATTCTCATCCAGAAAAGTGGCACAATATTTTCTCACTTGTCATCCACGTGCTGTCCGTATACAATCCATTTTTTACTCAGCAGCTATTAATCTATGACAGACACCTTTAAATTATTATCGCTGGAGCTTGGTATCAGCCATCATTATTTTGTTGTCTCAAGAATTGATACCTCCCGCGCTATTAATTCATGGCCTAATACACCAGGGGTGTTTCTGTGGGGTGTTACCCCCAGAAACAGGCCATCAATGTTACAGGGTTTACCTGGGACAGCTGCGAGCTATTATTTTTAGATTAGGAAGTAAGCGGCATGGCCTCAGTTTAGAGGATTACTTATTGCTCAATATATAGATGAACACTTAGAAAACAAAAATAACAAGGGCTCCTCTTATTTTACATAATCAACAAAGGTAAAAAATAACACCAGCACTAATACTATCAAATATTGGTCCTTTCACACCTTAAAAACACCAACCAACAGTCACCCCGAGGTGGCCTGTCACATTGATTGGTCCAAGGCTGAGGGTAACCTGGCTCTTCTAATAACCCCTGTTTTGCAAAGGTGGACATACCATTGGGGGAACCTGTGTGGCTGCACAGGGGACCAAGAAAAAAGGGGGCTCATTTCCATCACCAAAGCAGGTGGGTTTGTGCAACATGATAAGCTATTGGACTGAAAAGGGCCCATATACTCTTCTTGCGCATAAGCCTTCTTTTGTTTGTGTCCACCAGTGATGTGGTTGGTAGTTAAATAATAGTGTGTGTGTGAATGTGTGTGGGAGGGTCGGGAACAGTCCATGGGTGAGAAAAAAAAACATGGGCTTATATCAAGTCCCATTACTTATGTTGCATGAGGGGCTGCTGATAAGTCTTTGACTTTACCCAGAAAGAAATCAGATAGGATGATTAAACTTTATATTTATTCCACATACACTCCACTGATGTCAACACACTTCTTACTTCGGTATTCCAAGTTCTGTAAGCCTAGCCAAAAGAAGAATTTCAGTTGTGCCTCAAACCAGGCATCTCCAGCAGCCATGGCATCAGAAATGGTGGTAAATTTGGTACCCTTGATCTGTTTTTTTAGGTTTGGAAAGAGATGATAGTCAGAGGGAGCTAGATCTGGTGAATAAGGTGGGCAACCAGCTGGAAGCCAGCTCTGTAAGTTTTGCCATGGTCGCTTGTGCAGTGTGAGCGGTGGCGTTGTCTTGCAGCAACAAGATTCTTTTGGACAGCTTGTCGCGCCTTTTGGCCTTCAGAGCTGCTTTCATTTGGTCCAAAAGTTCAATGTAATACCTTGCATTGATGATGGAACCCTTTTGAAGGTAGTCCACTAGCAACCTGCCCTCCTTATCCCAGAACACAGACACCATTACATTATTGGTTGATTTTTGCACGATGAAATTCTTTGGACGAGGAGAACCACTGTGTCTCCACTCTTTTGACTTCTCCTTATTTTCAGGGTCATGTAAATAAATCCAGGTCTCATCCATAGTGACCGGTCGATCCAGGAAGTTCTTATCAGTCCAGAAATGCTGACAAATGACACGGGAAGTTTTCACTCGCATGCTTCTCTGATCTGTTTTCCCACTTTGCAGATAGCTTCCTCATGTCCAAATGTTCATGGATAATGACACAAATACGTTTGTGGCAAATCCCCATAATGTTTGCAATTGCTTTAGCTGAAATTTGTTGATTCTCCAGTATGAGGTTGTGAACAGCATCGACGATCTCCAGAACAACAACCACTCGCGGTCGTCCAGGACGTTCCTCATCAATGGTGCTGAAGTGGCCCATTTTAAATTTGGCAACCCAGTTCTTAACTGTGGAATATGAAGGACATTGATCCCCCAAAGTCTGCGACATATCACCACGAATATCCTTCACGGACTTTCCTTGCATAAACAAGAATTTTTATCACTCCTCTGCTCTCAGTTGCTGTGAATATCGCATTAGACTCCGCCATTTTGTTTTTCCATGTGCGTAGAACACTGTTGCCGTGAGCAACAAACACAACATTTTCAAAACATATATTAGACACATAAGGCTGTCATGTGATGTAACATTCGTTACCATAGAAACAAAAAAAGATCACAAAGCCAAAGACTTTTTAACAGCACCTCATATTAAAGAGGTAAAAAAAAAATTAAAATACTTTAAAAAAAAAAAAACATTCCTGCACCATCTCTCTTTGACCATGTCATTAAAGACATGGATAACATGCCTGTCCAACGTAGTGTAGAAGGATCATTAACCCATTAACGACTGTGTGCCGTAAAATTATGTCTTGGCGGTCATAGTGTTAATCTCCTGCTGCTGCTGCTGCCGGCAGCAGAGGAAGATCGGTGCACATCTCAGCTGATTTATACAGCTGACATGTGTGCCTGCTAGGTACAAGCGGAATCGTTATCCGCCCGTGCCGTTTAACCTCTTAAATGGCGCTGTCAATAATTGACAGCACCATTATAATCGTGATCGCGGTAAACGTTTACTCATTGCCCAATACCGGAAGTCACATGACATGATAACGTGACTTCCGGTGGTTGTCAAGGTAGCACAGGGTCTTGTGATGACTCCTGCAGCTCACATGACTCACTATTTCACCCGGCCGAGAGCTGGGTGAGACAGGAAATGAGCATATCTGCTTATCACAGCTGTGTAGCTGTGATCAGCAGATATGGAAGAGCGATCAGACAGCCCCCTATATATAGCTTTCCTGATCGTCTTCCTGCGCTGACCTCTATTGCCTGTCACACGCCTACACACACAGAGCCCCGAGCTGATGTCCACAGACCCTGTCGGGTGGCTTGAAGTGCTATCCCTTGGCCCTATCTGGTCACCTTTTCCCAGGATGCATATGGATGTGGCTTTGGTACTTCAAGTAACCTCACCCTCCGGTTTGCTAGCTGAGCCTTGTAGTTCTCCACTAGTTGAGGGGCCGGTCCCCTTCTGTGGCCAAGTCTCTCCACTCCGGTATGTCATTTGTGGAACAAGACCACGGGTGTATGGCGCCCTTCCCGTGGGCTCTAGGACCCCTTCTCTCCTGTGCATGGCCGAGCTGCAGCAGCACCAGACCACAGGTCTTCACTCCTCCGCTCCTACTTACTGACTGACTAATGTTCTACAGTGTGCTACCACTAACTAAACTCAACCTCCAGACTAACTTCGGGCTGTGCTTTCCTAAGGCGACTGCAAAGGTACAACTTGCCTTAACTACGGCCTAATGGAGTGTCGCTAAATTGAGAGTGGTCCTCTTGAGGGCACAATTTTCTTGAACGTTACTTTAACTATCATGCAAAACATTTTTAACTTTACTTTTCAACTAACTTGACTATATAGACTTTCGCCTTCCAAGACCAGTACTTGGCACTTCAGTGCACTGACCCTTGGAGTTCGTGTCATGGGCGTCCTCTGGCAGTGGGGACACTGGGGACCTGGTTGAATCAGTGGGGGTGGAGATTGGGCTCACTGAGGTTCCCTTTGGACATGGTACCACATCCAAAGCGAACCAGCTTCTCTCCCCTTTATGTCGCGTGAATTCCACCACGTCCCCCATGTAAAGGTCACGACCAGGGTGACCCCGCTTCAGATGAGACTGCATGTCCCGCCGGGATACAAAAATCCCCTCCTTTACTCCTGCCTTCACTATGAAACCGCACCCCGTACTACGATTGAATTCCTCCACTACTCCCAAGTGGAGGGGACCTCAAGACTGGTATCCGGTCCGCCACTGGGACTGTTTTTCTTGCAAGTCCCGGGCCCCCAATTGCTCCCTCTCCGGGATGAGTTTCACAAGGGGGCATGGATGGCTGGCTCTCACCTGTCGTCACTCTCTGCGGGTTGGCCTCCGCAGCGACATCACCTGGTCATCAGCGGGCCACCAGGGGAGTGAAACGCTCTGCATTTCTTCTTCCTGGCTAAGTCGGGTCGGTGATAAGATGGCGGTTGCCACTGGCTGCAGGACCTTTTTTCCCTCCCTAACGGAGGGTGCTGCGACCTCTTCTGGTTGATGGGGAAACAGCAGTGGTCGGGTAGGCTGTAAGACCTGTTTTCCCTCTCTGGTGGAGGGTGCTGTGACCGCTTCAGGTCGGGACGGTAGCTTGCTGATCAGGTATCTAGCAACGAGGTGAGCCGAGGGCAGAGCATCCAGACCCCTCTCCAGCGGAGAGGGTGCTGTGACCGCTTCAGGTCGGGACGGCATGGGCGTCACGCCGGACGTCGCACCAGCTTTCCAGGGTAGCGCCAGCGGGGTCAGCACACCAGGTAGGACAGGGGTAGTTTTGGACTCACCCGGGGTCGTGCTGGAGACATCCAGTGGCGGGGTCGCTGTCACTGATAGTGGCTTATGCTGAGCATGGGCGGCGCCTCCAGGCAGGCCCCGCTGCATGGACAGCCACAGGTTTCGGATTGCCATTAACATCCTGTGTCTCCAGGCGTCTACCTCCTGCCTCCGCAGCTCCTCCATGCGGTCAGCAATTCTATTGACCTCTGCTTCCAGCTCCTCTGCTGACATGGGCCCCGACCAACCCTGTTCCTTATGATCACTCTCTGCTGACGCCATCCTGCTCCTTCCCTCACTCATTAGCTTCTGGCCTTAGTTTTGTTTCCGTTTCTCCTCCCACAGGACGTGGGATGTCCCAGCAGTCCGGGGACAGATCAATCCTCCCATTTCCTTTTCTCCTAAGGTCAGAGCGCTCTAGGGATCCTGGGATGGTCACTCCTCTCCGTGGGCGGTTACTTTTTCTGCGCGAGCTGCAGCTTTTTTTTTTTTTAAATCGCGCTCTTTTAACGGTGGCAAAGAAAAAGAAAATGGCGGCAGTTCAAATTTTTCAGTCGGACCGCCAAGGTACACTGTCACCCGTCTGAACGGGTCTAGTCCACGATCCTGATTGTGATGCCAAAAGAGAAGATGTGTCGCCCCAAGGACATAGATCCAGCTTCAGGGACGCCACAGGGTCTTCTTGGCAACAGGTATGTCGGTTTTGTATATATGTGTCATGACGCCACTCACGGCTTGCGGTCAGGGATATAGGTGACTGCCACTGCAAATTTAACGAGTGTCTGGGGCTGATGGGGTCTGCAGTCAGATGGTGTGGCCTCCCGTGAGTGAGGCTGGCCCCAGGGGCTCAGGTGGGTAGGATAGCGGGTCGGGAATAACTCAGGCTCAGTCCAAAAGCCTTTCAACTGCTTTTTTCTCACTTCTAGATGTTTCTGTGAGCTGACCCGGGCGAATCTTCAATAAACCAGGTGAAACCAGTCTGAGGGTGACACTTAGCTCGTCTTCCTATCACTTCTGTTTTCGGATAACCCCCTGACTTGAAGTACCATGGGGGTCTACCCAGGGAGTCGCTACTGCCTTTTCTCGCTTTTTGGACCGTTTGCCAGCAGCGTGGACCAGGTGAGATGGCTTCTGGCTCTGTCTCCTTATGGGTCCCTGCGTTGCTGCTGAGGCTCTGTGTGGTTGGTGAGGTACTTGTAGTTCCCCTCACCGGCAGGTTTAGCAGGTCGCTAAAACGAGGTCTGCTCTAGGGACCTGTTCCCCGTATATGCCTAGTCATCAGAGGCACCTTTTCAGTGTCCTCACTCGATGATTGTTCTCCCCCACTAACTGTCACTACACCACACAGGGTCTGACTAGTGTGAGCGCGCGTATCCCTTAGCAACCGCCGCTCACCACTACCAGACTGGCTCTCTCCACTCCTTTCCTGACAGCCTTTGCACTTTAGCTCCCAGCCCCTCCACTACACCCCGTGAAGAAAATTGAAGGCTAGCCCTCTCTGAAGACTACCCAAGGGTCGCCTCAAATGGTGTGGGAGACCTGGTTGCTATCTGTCTGTGCGTACACACCTCATTCTGGCCCTTAGGATTAACTGGAAGTACTGTCCCAGCATGGGTGCAGTACTCAGTGGTGCCTGACCAGGTCAGGGGCGCCACAATGGCTTTTCAGCAGGGCAGGTTGAGCACCCATGATTCCAAGCCACACCACAGGCACAACATGAGAGCAACAATGGCTGCCACAGAGCAACTAGTGAAAGGAGTTAAAGTCTCACCTTCCACATGTTCTCAGCTTATGAGCGAGAAGGAAAAATATTCATTTTAAATTAGCAGGAAACTGGAAGAATATTTTTTTCACAGTTCATAATCTGAGAATTTGTGGAAGGTGAGTGTCACGACTCATTTTACTTGGTTTTGGTGCTATGTGGAGGCCATAGTTGCTGTGGTGTTGTGCCTCTTGCATGGTATTGCCTGGCGTCATGGGGGCTCAGCCTCGCAGCTTGAGTGCTGTGCAGCACCAGGTCATGTGACCTGCTGATGGGCCACTGCTGCTGCGGTGATCAGGTCACATGTTACCGAACCTTTAAAACCAGCGACCGACTAAGAAGTTTGCTGTGACGTGGTAATGGGCTTCATACAGTCTGATAAGCATTGAAAACCAATAACCTCATGTCCAGTTTTGTAAATATATGGTTAGCCGAAGTAGATCAATACATACGTTTTGGATGTGGGGTCTGTGTCTTTTTCTACAGCTAAGGTATAAGCTACACAGTGTAAATTTAAAAAAACAGTCTTGGCCACTTGACTGCTGATGTGCCTTTTACGGTATTCACTTAGTTTCCTCAATCCTCAGCACTGATTTTTAACGGCGCTGAGTAATAAGGAAATAGCACCCCCCGTGGTGAAATTTCTGTGGGTAATAGCTGTAAATGTCAAAATATATGATGCAGAAAAAAAAGTCCACGTCTCACTAAGCAACATCGCTAGCAACATCGCTGCTGAGGGACGACTTTTATGACGCAACAGCGATGTTGCTAGCGATGTGTGAGGTCGCTGGTTGTTGCTGAATGTCTTGGACCATTTTTTAGTTGTTGCTCTCCCGCTGTGAAGCACACATCGCTGTGTGTGACAGCGAGAGAGCAACAACTGAATGTGCAGTGAGCAGGGAGCCGGCTTCTCCTGACGCTGATAACAGAAGTAAATATCGGGTAACCAAGAAGCCCTTTCCTTGGTTACCTGATATTTACCTTTGTTGCCAGCGTCCACCGCTCTCACGCTGTCAGTGCCGGCTCCCTGCTCCCTGCACACATAGCCAGACTACACAACAGGTAATTAACCCGATGTGTACTCTGGCTGGGAGTGCAGGGAGCCAGCGCTAAGCGGTGTGCGCTGGTAACCAAGGTAAATATCGGGTTGGTTACCTGATATTTACCTTAGTTACCAAGCGCAGCATCGCTTCCACGCGTCGCTGCTGGCTGGGGGCTGGTTACTGGTTGCTGGTGAGATCTGCCTGTTTGACAACTCACCAGCAACCCATGTAGCGATGCTCCAGCGATCCCTGCCAGGTCAGGTTGCTGGTGGGATCGCTGGAGCGTCGCTTAGTGTAACGGTACCTTAATCCCTCATATACTGTAGCTCTGTTTGACAAAACATAAAAAGTTACAGCTCTCAGAATATTGCGACAGAAAAACTATTTATTCTAAAATAAAAACATTTTCACTGTGTGATAGTAGCAAAACATAAAGAACCCTATGTAAATTTGGTATCGCTGTAATTGCACCTACCCAAAGAATAAAGCTTTCCTATAACTAATACTAAACGGTGAACCGCGCACAAATGCAACTAAGAACTATTCTTGTACTGCTGTTTATTTGTTCATACTACCTCCTAAAAATTGTTATAAAGCTCAGCTCACATTTATCCTGTGCTCTCCGCCGAGTGCTTATGTCAAGGTTTCCATTTCAATCTCAAAAAACACAATTCAGACAAAACACCCAATGGAACAATGGAATCATTCACTATAATGAGGCACATGGAGCCTGTTATGACTCTGTCTGGTCTCTGTTGTGGTGGTGTCCCATCAATTTTGGCAACCACAGTTCTGTGCATCCATGAAAATATGGACACCACTGGAACAGACACCAAATTGAGTCCAAAGTGTCTCAATCTACTTCATTATAGTGAGTGGTTCCGTTGGGGGTTTTGCGTTCAAGAGAAATTGACTAACAAATTATGGGGTCTGTTTTATTTTATTATCCATTGTCAAATTTACATATTTGGGGCTAAAACAATTTTTTAGAGGAAAAAATAACTATTGTTTTCACATTCACATTTTAAAATGTTCTGTGAAGCACCAATGTTTTCAAAATACTCAACACACCCCAACATGCATTCCTTGATGAGTCTAATTTCCAAAATGGAGTCAACTGTGGAGGGTCCTGCTTAGATACCTTAGGGGCCCTGCAAATTCAGTATGGTGCCCGCAATCCATTACTGACAAATTTGTGTTCCAAAATTCAAATAGTGCGCCTTCTTTCTGAGTCCTACTGTTTGTCTAAACAGAACTCTTTGACTACATTTTGGGTATTGCTGCTCTCAGAAGAAAGTGGGTAATACACTTCAGGGTCCACTGTTTTGTGCTATCTCTTCCAAAAGTGACAAATTTGGGGCTAAAGCTTTTGTGAAATAAATGAACATTTTCAATATGATGACCCAATGTTATCAAATTCCATGTAGCACCTTTGGGTTCAAAATACTCACATTTCCCCTGGATAAAATCCTTGAGGGGTCTAGTTTCCAAAATGGGGTCACTTGTGGGGAGTTTCTGCTGTTAGACAGCTTATAGGGCCTGCAAATGCAACATGGTGCCCACAATCTATTTCAGCCAAATTTGTGTTCCAATATTCAAATATTGCTCCTTCCCTTCCAAGCCCTGCCATTTCTCCAAATAGAGGTTTCTGACCACATATCAGCTATCAGAGCCCTCAGAAGAATGTCACGGTGAGTGAGAAAAAGCAAGGTAAATGGCTTCTAGACTGGCTCATAGAGTAGGGGCCTCTAGCTATCCCTGATCTCAGAGTTACCACTGAAGGTGAGGATGCCTAAGCCACCTTCCTGGACCTGATCCTGACCAGCCCTGATCTTATACCCCCCGACTGCTGGAGAGGGTCAGGGCAGCAGTAATAAAGCCAACAGAAAAAGACAAACAGGGGAAACCAAAACTCTATCTCAAGGCAACCACACACTGAGGTATAAGACAATAAGAGCTCAGGATGAAAAAAAGAGCAATGAGGCAACAAGACAACGGGAGAACTCCACCACAACTCCACACACAAAGCAATACAATCACCAGCAGGATTGGGACACAACAGCACACAGACCAACACAGCTATAAACTATAGTTGGCGTGAGAGGACAGATTTCACCGTCTTTAATAGGAAGGGAACAAACAGGGCTGTATTTTGCCTTCGTGCTGCCCTAGGCACTTTAAGTGGTCGCGCCCCTTAGTGACAACGTAACACTGAGTTTTCGCACACGACATCTGTTTAAGGCAGATCTACTCTGTAAAACACTTGAAAAAGTATCAATGAGAAACGAAGGGCACTAACCCCCCCCCAATGGGGATCACCACGGGCACATCAAAACATAGCATGAGTATAAAATATTCCCACCACACCGTCCCCACTTATATACTGTGACTGTCACACTGCCCCTGATAAACTACACACTGCCCTCCCTTATAAATTATACCCACCAACACCTTCCTCAATTATGAAATATGATCTTCACATTGACCTCACATCATGCTGCCCCCTCCTCACAATGTCCCATGCATGCTGCCCCCTCCTTACAATGTCCCATGCACGCTGCTCCCTCCTCACAATGTCTCATGCATGCTGCCCCCTCCTCACAATGTCCCATGCATGCTGCCCCCTCCTTACAATGTCCCATGCATGCTGTCCCCCCTCACAATGTCCCATGCATGTTGCCCCCTCCTCACAATGTCTCATGCATGCTGCCCCCTCCTCACAATGTCCCATGCATGCTGCCCCCTCCTCACAATGTCCCATGCATGCTGTCCCCCCTCACAATGTCTCATGCATGTTGGCCCCTCCTCACAATGTCCCATGCATGCTGCCCCCTCCTCACAATGTCCCATGCATGCTGCCCCCTCCGCACAATATCCCATGCATGCTGCCCCCTCCTCACAGTGTCCCATGCATGCTGCCCCCTCCTCACAGTGTCCCATGCATGCTGCCCCCTCCTCACAGTGTCCCATGCATGCTGCCCCCTCCTCACAGTGTCCCATGCATGCTTCCCCCTCCTCACAATGTCCCATGCATGCTGCCCCCTCCTCACAATGTCCCATGCATGCTGCCCCCTCCTCACAATGTCTCATGCATGCTGCCCCCTCCTCACAATGTCCCATGCATGCTGCCCCCTCCTCAGAATGTCCCATGCACGCTGCTCCATCCTCACAATGTCTCTTGCATGCTGCCCCCTCCTCACAATGTCCCATGCATGCTGCCCCCTCCTCACAATGTCCCATGCTGTCCCCCCTCACAATGTCCCATGCATGTTGCCCCCTCCTCACAATGTCTCATGCATGCTGCCCCCTCCTCACAATGTCCCATGCATGCTGCCCCCTCCTCACAATGTCCCATGCATGCTGTCCCCCCTCACAATGTCTCATGCATGTTGCCCCCTCCTCACAATGTCCCATGCATGCTGCCCCCTCCTCACAATGTCCCATGCATGCTGCCCCCTCCTCACAATGTCCCATGCATGCTGCCCCCTCCTCACAGTGTCCCATGCATGCTGCCCCCTCCTCACAGTGTCCCATGCATGCTGCCCCCTCCTCACAGTGTCCCATGCATGCTGCCCCCTCCTCACAGTGTCCCATGCATGCTTCCCCCTCCTCACAATGTCCCATGCATGCTGCCCCCTCCTCACAATGTCCCATGCATGCTGCCCCCTCCTCACAATGTCTCATGCATGCTGCCCCCTCCTCACAATGTCCCATGCATGCTGCCCCCTCCTCACAATGTCCCATGCATGCTGCCCCCTCTTCACAATGTCCCATGCATGCTGCCCCCTCCTCACAATGTCCCATGCATGCTGCCCCCTCCTCACAATGTCCCATGCATGCTGCTCCCTCCTCACAGTTTCCCATGCATGCTGTTCTCTCCTCACAATGTCCCATGCATGCTGCCCCCTCCTCACAATGTCCCATGCATGCTGCCCCCTCCTCACAATGTCCCATGCATGCTGTTCTCTCCTCACAATGTCCCATGCATGCTGCCCACTCCTCACAATGTCCCATGCATGCTGCCCCCTCCTCACAATGTCCAATGCATGCTGCCCCCTCCTCACAATGTCCCATGCATGCTGCCCCCTCCTCACAATGTCCAATGCATGCTGCCCCCTCCTCACAATGTCCCATGCATGCTGCCCCCTCCTCACAGTGTCCCATGCATGCTGCCCCCTCCTCACAGTGTCCCATGCATGCTGCTCCCTCCTCACAATGTCCCATGCATGCTGCTCCATCCTCACAATGTCCCATGCATGCTGCTCCCTCCTCACAGTTTCCCATGCATGCTGCCCCCTCCTCACAGTGTCCCATGCATGCTGTTCTCTCCTCACAATGTCCCATGCATGCTGTTTCCTCCTCACAATGTCCCATGCATGCTGCCCCTCTCCATGAGCTCCTAATGCTGCCTTCCTCTTTTTCATAATGACACCTCCATGCTGCCCCATTCATCATACTAAGACCACCACACTAACACTTATACTGAGACACCCCCCCCCACACACACACACACACACTACCCCACTCTTGATATTGACTCCCCTACATTGCTCCACTCCATACTGAGCCCACACATGCTGCCCCTTCTCCATAATGAGCTCCCAATGCTGCCCCCCTCTTATTCTGAGTCCTTACACTCCCCGCCATCGATTTTGTCATTGCACTATCCCTCAACCCTTATCCTCTGTCTCTAGGATTGGCCCCTCTCTCCCATTCCCCCAGCAGCAGCTGCTCTCCCCCGCCTTCACCAGCAGCCTCTCCCCCAGCATCAGCCTCTCTCCCCCCAGCCCCCCCAGCATGAACCTCTCTCCCCCCAGCGTCCCCCAGCTTCAGCCTCTCTCCCCCCAGCCTCCCCCAGCTTCAGCCTCTCTACCCCAGCTTCCCCCAGCATCAGCCTCTCTCCCCCAGCTTCCCCCAACATCAGCCTCTCTCCTCCCAGCCTCCCCCAGCATCAGCCTCCCCCTCCCAGCCTCCCCCAGCATCAGCCTCCCCCAGCATCAGCCTCTCTCCTCCCAGCCTCACCCAGCATCAGCCTCCCTTAGCATCAGCCTCCCTCCTCCCAGCCTCCCCCAGCATCAGCCTCCCCCCTCCCAGCCTCCCCCAGCAAAAGCCTCCCCCCTCCTAGCCTCCCCCAGCATCAGCCTCTCTCCTTCCAGCCTCCCCCAGCATCAGCCTCTCTCCTCCCAGCCTCCCCCAGCATCAGCCTCCCTCAGCATCAGCCTCTCTCCTCCAAGCCTCCCGCAGCATCAGCCTCTCCCAGCATCAGCCTCCCCCAGCATCAGCCTCCCTCCTCCCAGCCTCCCCCAGCATCAGCCTCCCCCAGCACCAGCCTCCCCCAGCATCAGCCTCTCTCCTCCCAGCTTCCCCCAGCATCAGCCTCCCTCAGCATCAGCCTCCCTCCTCCCAGCCTCCCCCAGCATCAGCCTCCCCCCTCCTAGCCGCCCCCAGCATCAGCCTCTCTCCTCCCAGCCTCCCCCAGCATCAGCCTCCCTCAGCATCAGCCTCTCTCCTCCGAGCCTCTCCCATCATCAGCCTCTCTCCTCCCAGCCTCTCCCAGCATCAGCCTCTCTCCTCCCAGCCTCCCCCAGCATCAGCCTCCCTCAGAATCAGCCTCCCTCCTCCCAGCCTCCCCCAGCATCAACCTCCCTCCTCCCAGCCTCCCCCAGCATCAGCCTCCCCCAGCACCAGCCTCTCTCCTCCCAGCCTCCCCCAGCATCAGCCTCTCTCCTCCCAAACTCTCCCAGCATCAGCCTCCCCCAGCATCAGCCTCTCTCCTCCCAGCCTCCCCCTCTCTCCTCCCAGCCTCCCCCAGCATCAGCCTCCCTCAGCATCAGCCTCTCTCCTCCCAGCCTCCCCCAGCATCAGCCTCCCTCAGCATCAGCCTCCCTCCTCCCAGCCTCCCCCAGCATCAGCCTCCCCCAGCATCAGCCTCTCTCCTCCCAGTCTCCCCCAGCATCAGCCTCTCTCCTCCCAGCCTCCCCCAGCATCAGCCTCTCTCCTCCCAGCCTCCCCCAGCATCAGCCTCCCTCAGCATCAGCCTCCCTCCTCCCAGCCTCCCCCAGCGTCAGCCTCCCCCCATCCCAGCCTTCCGCAACATCAGCCTCCCCCCTCCCAGCCTCCCCCAGCATCATACTCTCTCCTCCCAGCCTCCCCCAGTATCAGCTTCTCTTCCCCCAAGTCTCCCCCAGTATCAGCCTCTCTCCTCCCACCCCATACGCAGATCTCCAGTCTGCATTAGAGACACCCCCACGCTCCTTATGAATCTTCAGCTCTGCGAGCACTTACCTGCTCCAGGGCCCACCGTCATCTTCCTGGCTCACGTGAGTATCCTCTTCTGACACCGGCTTCCATCGCAGCGTCCTCTGCGGCGTCTTGCTGTGAGCTCTGCATGTGAAATCCACACAGAATTGGACGCAGCACAGAGGAAGGAGCTGATTGGCGCGCCTGTGACCCCGGAAGTGCAGGCGCCGGCAGTTCCGGGGTCAATCAGCTCTCTGTGCCCGGCCGCCGCAGTTTGCCTGCATTCGCGTCTTAATTGATGCGGATACAAATAAATAAAGGTGCGCCTCTCCCCCCTCCCCCCTCCGAAAATACAGCGGATTTAATGAATGTGTAAAAAAAAATTTTATTTTTTTTTTACTGCTAGAAGGTGCCGCCCCCTGCATCCTGCCGCCCTAGGCACGGGACCACGGGTGCCTAATGGTAAATACGGCCCTGGGAACAAATGTGATAGGATCCAACAATAGGTGATCCCAGAAGTAACAAGCAGGTTAGCAGAGGTTGACTCTTGTTAACCTGATCATAAATGAGCACACAGCTTGTTATTGTCCTATTCTGCCTGTGTAGCTCAGAAACACCAGAGAAACCATTGGGTGAAGCGTCAGGATCTGTAATGTGAACAGAGTCAGATGCTCCCATGTCAATCAGAGAGTTTTGTGCAAAACTCCTAGCGACAAAGAAACTGGGTAACAAACTGCAGGGTCCATTTTGTCACGCTACCCTTGTAAAAGTGAAAATATTGTGCTAAATCAACATTTTAGTGTAAAAATTACAATTTATTTTTTTCTCATTACACTTTCAGCTTTCCTGTGTAGCACTTGAAAGGTTAAATATTTTACTAACAGCAGTTTTGAAGGATTTGTGAGGTACGGTTTTTAAAATGGTATCACTTTTGGGTAGTTCCTAATATATAGGCCCTTTAAAGGCCATTTAAATCTGAATTGTTCCCGAAATAAATAGGTTTTGTACATTTCTTGAAAAAAATAGAAAGTGATGCAAACTTTTAACCCTTCTAACATCCTAAGAAAATAAAATGATGCAGATGTAAAGTAGACATGTGGGAAACATTATTTATTGATTATTTTGTACAGCATGAGTAACTGATTTAGAGACATAAAAATTCAAAGTTTGAAAATTGGGATATTTTCAACTTTTTTGCCAAAGTTCCAATATTTTCACAAAATACATTTACCTAAATTTACTAATAACCAAAAGTACAATGTGTCACATTGAAGTTACAAAGTTCTTACAACATATAGTGACACCGGTCAGATTTCTAAAATTTGGCCTGGTCATTGAGGTCAATATTCACTCTGTCACTATGGGGTTAAAATGCATTGAATTTATCAAAGTGGCTCATACTGGATTTTAAATTTGATGCATTAGACACTTTGACTTCAAGTCATCATTGCTAATGCTGTTTTCTGAAGTAAAAATTAGTCTAATAGTGACCTTTTTTATTTGTGCCTTATTTATTGTTCAAGTTGCACTTTTTTTTAAAGTTCACATTACTTGTTTTATCTGTATTTTTTGTTTTTGTTGTTCAGGAGACCTCAGACCAATATTATTCAATAGAAATGTTCAGAGGACCGTTTTTTTCAATAGAAAAGATGTGAAAAAAGTTGCAACCTTCACTAGTCTCTTCTGCATTTTAGATGAAACTTACCTATTCAAGTATATGGATGTGCAAAAAAAGTGCAGATTCCATATGGATCAACTGTATAGCGTCCAAGTTTTACAGATATATTTCCATTAGTAATATTGGAAATTTCCTTTGATCTTGTAAATTTTATTCACTGCTAATGTAAAGAATGGATACCATACTGATGTCAATATGGCTGACACTAAAGATGAAAATCGGTCGATTTTTCTGGATGAAAATCGGACAATTCTTTATACCCTTGTGTGAACTTAGCATCAGAGCACTGAGTGGATATATACAGTTGAAACCAGAAGTTTACATACATTATTTAAAAAGACACATCTGCATGTTTTTCTGAATACCTGACATGAAATCAGAATAAACGTTTCCTGTTTTAGGTCAATTAGGAACCAAAATTATTTATATTTGCCAAATGCCAGAATAATGAGAGAGAGAGAATGTTTTAAGGCATTTTTATTACTTTCTGCAAAGTCAAAAGTTTACATACACTAGGAGTTCTATGCCTTTAAACAATATGGGACAGCCTATATGATGATGTCATGTCTTTGGAGGTTTCTGATAGGTTTATTGGCAACATCTGGGTTAATTAGAGACACACCTGTGGCTGTATTTTAATACACACCTGAAACACACTGCTTCTTTGTGTAGCATCATAGGAAAGTCAAAAGAAATCAGCTAAGATCTCAGGAAGAAAATTGTGGACTTGCACAAGTCTGGTTCATCCTTGGGTGTAATTTCCAGATACCTGAAGTGCCTCATCCATCTGTACACACAATTATACGCAAGTACAAACAAGATGGGAATGTCCAGCCATCATACTGCTCAGGAATGAGATGGGTTCTGTGTACCAGAGATGAGTGTGCTTTGGTCAGATATGTGCACATCAACTCAGGGACAAAAGCAAAAGACCTTGAGGAGATGCTGGTAGAAGCTGGTATGATTGTGTCATTATCCACAGTGAAATGAGTACTGTATCAAAATAGGATGAAAGGACACTCTGCCAGGAAGAAGTCATTACACCAACAGAAACATAAAAAAACAGATTATTGTTTCAAAATGCACACAGGAACAAAGACCTTAACTCTTGGAGACATGTCCTGTGGTCTGAAAAAACTAAAATGCAACTGTTTGGTCAAAATGACCTTCATTACAGTTGGAGAAAAAAGGGAGAAGCTTTGAAGCCTAAGAAGACCATCCCAACTGACAGTGAAACACGGGGGTAGCAGCCTCATGTTGTGGGGTTGTTTTGCTGCAGGAAAGACTGGTGCACTTCACAAAATAGATGGCATCATGAGGAAAGAAGAATATGTGGCAATACTGAAGCAGCATCTCAAGACATCAGCCAGGAACTTAAAGCTTGGGCGGGAATTGGTCTTCCAAATAAACAGTGACCCGAAGCATGCTGCCAAACTGGTTACAAACTGGATAACAAAATTAAAGTTTTGGAGTGGCCATCACATAACCCTGACCTCAAATCGTATTAAAAATTTATGGGCAAAGCTGAAAAGGCCAGTGCGAGGAAGGCGACCTACAAACATGGCTCAGTTACACCAGTTCTGTTAGGAGGAATGGGCCCAAGTTCCTACCAACTATTGTTAGAAGCTTGTGGAAGGAGATCCAAAACGTTTTACCCAAGTTATACAGTTTAAGGGCAATGGTACCAAATTACTAATTAAATGGATGGAAACGTTTGACTGTAGAACGTAATAAAAATGCCCGAAAATATTCTCTCTCTCTCATTATTCTGGCATTAGACAAATATAGATAATTTTGGTTCCTAATTGACCAAAACTGGGAAAGGTTTGTTCTAAATTCATGTCAAATAGTGAGATAACCAAGCATATGTGTCTGTTTAGATAGTGTATGAAAACCTCTGGCTTCAACTGTAGATGTGTCCAATTTTACAGTAGTTAATAATTTTAACTCTGCCAAATGCTAATCTATTATTCTTTATGCTCTAAATCACCCAACTAATGAAGTTATTATTAATCTGTGTGGAAATAATAAAATCGTCATTACTTTTTTGTTGCCACTCCAGCTTTTGCTCTTCGTAGTTCTTTATTGAAATGGATGAGGAGGTAATGCCATATTTACATCCAATGATTGGGCTCAGTTGTCATGCTTCGGTAGACAGTATAAGATGGCTGTGCCTAGTGATTGGCTGCAGCGTTCATGTGACATCACCACTGAAATCATGTCAACAAATATTAATTGGGAGCAGAAAAGAGGCAGCGCTTGGAGCAGTAGTGGGTAGGTAATGCTTATTTTGAAATTTTCATACAGATACGTTCTTTGGACCAGGCCTGCACAGCATATGGCCAGAGTGCCGTATGTGCTCCACCAAGGGGTTTGTTGCGGCCCATGGCTACATTTGAAAGCTTGAGCACAAGACTGGGGCAGAGGAGCACATGTCAGTGCTTCATGGCTATGTTAAATCTTAAAAATCTTTAAAATCCTCAAAACTTAAAGATTTGAGATTATGAGGAGAGTTTGGCTAGCATGTGTTCACATTTGGGTGCAAACCTTTCTAATCATCCTAAAATACTCAAAACATGGTTCTTAGGCTGAATTTAGGTACTGATTGAGGTTCTCGTGATGTATTTATAAAGTACCGCTTTAAAAAAAAACATTCGCCACCTGGGATTGGTTCAGTATGGCAATGTGGCCCTTGAACCAAAAAATGTTGTGCACCCTGCTTTGTACAATTTAATTCTGTAACCAAAGTCCTTTTAAGGCAGTTCTAGATGCAGATTTATAAAATTCTTACTTTTTGTTCCAACAAAATCTCATCAAGATATTATTATTCTGCAGTGCTTTACACACATTATCATCACTCCTAACGGGGCTCACAATCTAAATTCCCCATCAATATGTCTTTGGAGTGTAAGAAGAAACTGTTGTACCACATCCAGTGTTGGACTGGCCCAGTGGGCCCTCATGCTTTATATTGTGCGGGGTACCGGGGGCTTGTTACTGAGGGCTAGGCAGGAATGTTTCTCAGGGCCACTGTTAGAGCGGGCAGACTGGGCCCCCATGCTCTGAGGGGCCCCCAGCCTTTACATCATAAACTGCAGCTGTCGCGCCCAGGAAGGGGGTACTTGGTCCCGGGCGGTAATAAATGGGAATGTCACTCTGGTGGCCGTTGCTCGGTCCCTTGACCTGGGGCTTCTTTTGTAAAAGGCGGTATTTACAGGGGTGATAAGAGTTAATGTCATGTGACGCCACCTGCGGGTTGTAGTTAAGGATGGAGAACTCCCCAAGTTTTAGACAGGAACTGTTACTTATTTATTTCCTCTCTTTATATAAGATCTATTTGCAATATGTACTCTATTCAATTCATTATATGTATGGGTCTGATACGGAGCATACTCCTCTGGATATGTCTAGAGGATTAATCTATTGTTTTGGACTATAAAGCCTGTATATTCTATATTAGAGGATACATGTATACTCTGTAGGATGTTTATTATATCTATATTTAACAAGTGGCTCTTACCCTTATCGCTATATATAATTTATTTGGATCTCTCTGAAATTAATATGAACTATTATTCAATTATATTTTTCAGTAACTCCACTTTTGAGAAGGGTCTATAGTTGTCCTAGCCGCCTAAATCTAAATCTACTTTGCGAATTTCCTATATACCTATAACAGGCATGCATGCGTCCTATTTTGCTATATAACCTCCGTCTATATATACATTTTTTCTAAGTTTTCGCGCATGCGCAATGCACTGCCGAGACACAGCTATAACTAGTTGACTGAGTACTGACTATGTGCTGGGTGAACCGTTATGTGCATGCGCGGAACCTTTGTTTGTGTAGGAACCTTCTATGTGAGGCATCAATTCATCGGTTCCTTTAGAGAACTGCACCCTTCCGGTCATGGAAGATTTTGGACTCCTGATTACCGGAGGAATAACGCAGGATGCAGATTTTTGGCATTTACCTTCCAATTGATCCTCCTTACGTGCCAAACAGGTGTTGTACATAATTATCTAGTTAAGAAAAACTTGCTTAATATAAAAAGCACCAGCTTTGACATATGTGTTCATACCCCATTTTTCCCTGATGAAGCCACTCTAGAGGTGGCGACACGCGTTGGGGGTTTCTCTTTGTTGCCTTTCCTCCATTATGGTTGCCTCATCTGCACCTATAGGTTTTATTCCTGATTGCTGATACTTCCACTTTGACATCTGACTGGTATCTATGGTATTCTGTGTACTTTGCATATGTATTGGATGTTTATATGTTTTCTTGTTATCTATATCTTTATCCATTTGTATTGAGGATTTGCCTTTATTTACTGGCCTATAGTGTGCTCTGTACATAAAATGTATCCATATGGAGGGGGTGACTTGTGGGGTTTTGCCTTATTGTATGCAACCCTATCTGTTTGTTTGAACACTCTTTGTGTATTTTAAATGGGTTTTAATATAGTCCTGGTGTTTTTTTGCTAATGTAACGGGGGCAGGGGGCGCCTCAGGGGGTGTAGTCGGGTCCCCTCGCCTTGTGGGCCGCAGGCTGAACCCCGGCCCGGCCGTTACTTGCAAAACAGGTGTGTTGTTGGGGCAGAGTGTGGATGCATGGGGCCCATTCATGACATTGTTCTTTCTGTGCTCTCCAGCTCCTTCTTCACTTTCAGGAAAGAGACAATTGCAGGCAGTGGGTAAACCAAACACCGTTTTATTAAACAAAGCTTCCATCTTTTTGTTTGCAGCAGGCTTACTTTAGTACGTTACAAGTTAAAAGTCCTTTTCTACAAAAACGGTTTCCTTTTTCTCTACGGGCACTTTCCTTTGCCTGCAGGGGCCAATTGTTATCCCCCTAGCAGTGGTACTCCTATCCCGATTTTAGTCCAGCCCTTTCCCAGGGATTTGTATTGAACTAGGGGACGGCTCCAGTACTCACTACCGTCTCCGGATTAGCTCCAACTTCTTCGCTCCACTGCCACAGCACCCACTCCTGCACTCTGCCCCGGCACTTCTCCTCAGCTCTCTCCTGTTACATTCCCAGCACACTGCCCTGCATTCAGAGCCCAACCCCCCTTCTCTTCCCTCCTAGGCTGCCCTGCCCCTTCCTTCCCTGTCACTGTTACCAGGGGAACCACTCACTACACTGGCACCTAGGGGGGGAGAACCGTACATAACACACAACATTGTACAATGTGCCACCATACTCCTGTGGCGTCTTCAGGGGGGGGAAAAACGTCTTCTCCACACTAGGGGTCCGTCCACCCCTTACATTCCTCCCCTCTTTAACCTCAGCCTCCTGGCGAGGTTCCGCACCTGCAAGACAACGCATATGGAAAACACACACACGTTTCTTCAGCAGTATTCTTTTTCTTTCTTATCAATAAAAAAAAAACATTTTAAAACTAACGTATCAAAGCACACCAGATTGGCACACAAGTCCGGTGCCCGGAGTCCCTCCAGGGGAGCTCCCGGTCTTGGCTGATCTTCTGCCCGGAGGCTCTCCTCAAGCGCTCCCGGTCTTAGATGAGCCGCGACCAAGAGAAACAAAAGGGTTCTTTACTTAACAGTCGCGGGAGAAGTCCATGCATAGTCCCTGCATTCTTCTATTCCCGGGTTCAGTTCTTTTAACGTTGCTTTAACCATAAACACTCACCGGCTTCCAACAGTACCGGCTTTCGACAACAAACAGATCTTTTTCTTCCGGATGATTAACCTTCACGCTGGGTAGTATGCACGCAGCCATTCAGCCCGCTGGGCCCTCACAGATTCGGAGAGGGATTGTCCAGGTAAGCAGGGTAGCCTGTGGAACGGCTCGTAACATGTCTGTGGCTCCGGTACTTCTTTCTCCGATTCGGCCCAAACTCCGCCCCCGGCTTCACTCACCGGGTCCATGCTGTGCTGGCGATACCTTCTGTTTCTTGCAGCGCCGCCCACATCTCCGGACCTCTGCAGCTTCTTGGGGCCGGTACCTCCCCTCTTTGGGCGGTGCACTCCGCTCACTCTGGGCTTCTTCCTCCGCCCAGGCCAGCCCAGCACTTTTCGTTTGGTGCCAAATTTTCGCGCCTTAAGTAAACCCATGAAGACGGCCGCCATCTTGCCGCCATTTTGTGGCCCGTACAGCACATCAGGCACCACTTGGTCATCTTCACAGTTTCTGGTCGGGGTCTCTCGCATGCGAGCCCGATCCTGCCGACTACGCCAAAATGTAACGGGGGCAGGGGGCGCCTCAGGGGGTGTAGTCGGGTCCCCTCGCCTTGTGGGCCGCAGGCTGAACCCCGGCCCGGCCGTTACTTGCAAAATAGGTGTGTTGTTGGGGCAGAGTGTGGATGCATGGGGCCCATTCATGACAGCGTTCTTTCTGTGCTCTCCAGCTCCTTCTTCACTTTCAGGAAAGAGACAATTGCAGGCAGCGGGTAAACCAAACACCGTTTTATTAAACAAAGCTTCCATCTTTTTGTTTGCAGCAGGCTTACTTTAGTACGTTACAAGTTACAAGTCCTTTTCTACAAAAACGGTTTCCTTTTTCTCTATGGGCACTTTCCTTTGTCTGCAGGGGCCAATTGTTATCCCCCTAGCAGTGGTACTCCTATCCCGATTTTAGTCCAGCCCTTTCCCAGGGATTTGTATTGAACTAGGGGACAGCTCCAGTACTCACTACCATCTCCGGATTAGCTCCAACTTCTTCGCTCCACTGCCACAGCACCCACTCCTGCACTCTGCCCCGGCACTTCTCCTCAGCTCTCTCCTGTTACATTCCCAGCACACTGCCCTGCATTCAGAGCCCAACCCCCCTTCTCTTCCCTCCTAGGCTGCCCTGCCCCTTCCTTCCCTGTCACTGTTACCAGGGGAACCACTCACTACACTGGCACCTAGGGGGGGAGAACCGTACATAACACACAACATTGTACAATGTGCCACCATACTCCTGTGGCGTCTTCAGGGGGGAAAAAACGTCTTCTCCACACTAGGGGTCCGTCCACCCCTTACACTAATAAAAATTGATATATTCTTTTGACTTATTATCTGGTGATCCCATTTTTTACACACCTTCTTGTCTTTTTTTGCATTGCCCTGTTGTTACAGGTGTGTTTTATGGATTATTGCTGTGGTGCCCTCATAAAACCTTTTTCCTTTTTCCTCCCATAGTCCTCGATCTGCTGAATCATCTGCTGCCGCATCCGTAGACACAGCCGATCCAGCTCCACTTCAAGCCAGGGCATGGTTCCGCGGGCCGGAGGGACAGACATTTTGTCTTTTGCAGGTTTGCTGCTTTAGTGCTGCAGAGCTGGTGTCGCTTCCACATGCCAGGGTACATTCTGCCTGCGCCCCTTCTGGCTTCCTGTGATTAGCTTCACTTTTGCATGTTGCCACTCCCAGGGGGCAGGGTCGGCTTTTCGCGCTCTTTTGGCACAGTGATGGCGCATCTCGTTTTTCAGAATTAAAGATGGCGACAGTCTTTGCACAAACAGTTCATTAAATACAGTTCCTTATGTGCCGCCCCCACGCCTGTAGCAGCCGTGCTGCTCGGATCCGGACCTGCTGTGTGGCTCGAGGGATCCTCCGGATCCGGGGGTCATGCAGGCATGCCGAATGAAAAGGGCGACATAGTGGTACGAGCTTGGCCGTATTAAGTTCGTGACGCCACCCACGGTGTGTGGTGAAGTGGGACACCACCACTGCTGTTGTGGGACACCCGGGGGAGATGTAGTGGCAGCTGGATGTTAACCCCTCCGTGGGTAGGGATGGTTTCCCCAGGACCCAGTGTCTCTGTGCAGGCTATGGCGATGGCAAGGGCCTGCGCGCCCGGACTTACCAGGGGGTGATTGGTTACTCACAATTAAATGAATTACATGAGTCTTTTGGTAAATCAAGGTGCTGGTGGCCGGCCGCCGTGGCCGGTTGTACTCTGGTCCCCCACCCGGGCTGGTGGTCGCCGTCTTTTCCTCTGCAGTAGTTCTGTTGTTTGTTTAGACTTCCCGGTATGGAACATGCACAAGACCTCATGAATACTGAGGTAAAAACTCACCAAATACTGAATGTGTGCATGTGGCCTTACATATACTGAGGTATAACCTCACCAAATCCCGTTTGTTTGTGTACCTGAGGAGCCGTAGCGCTGACGCTGACCCGTGGGATCTATGGACCCTGGAGGTGGCCCTATCCCTCTCTGTGGGTGGTTGTCTGCTTTTGGGACTTTGGTTGGGACAGGACCTAAAATCCTGCCCTCAATCGGTTGATTAGCTAGGCCGTTGGTTCCGGTCCTGGCCTCAGGGTCCAAGTACCCCCTCACTGCATGCTTTCCGGGTCGGGTCTCTGGTGTCGGTACCGGCGGGCTCCAACCCTGTCCCGGTCCATCTCGGATCTCCGGCTGCCATCTTCCCGTCGCTTGCCGACGGGGACCACCGTCTGCCACCTAGCCAAGGTACCAGGGCTCCAACCCTGGCACCGTTCGACTTGAGCTTTTCCTCCGCTGGAGCTACACCTAGCCCCAGCCTCCACTCCTCTCAACTTGACTCCAACTCTCCACTCTCTCAACTCAATTCCACTCAACTGTTTGTTTTCCCGCCCCGGGCTGTCTAGACCCCTAGGTGGGCGTTACCTAACTGCCTGGTCCCGCCCACTGGTGTGCCTGTCTTGCCCTGAGGGGGTGACTAGGGTTTCAGGTCGGCTGTATGTAACCCTGTGAGGGAAGGTGTTATGTGGGGGCCTAATGTGTGACTACCTGGTTTTGCCAGGGCATCATATTTAAGGCACACATCACCCGTGTTAACGGGCCTTGTTCAGATCCTGTTCGTGATGCCAGAAAAAGAAGCCGTCGTGCCCAGGGAAGGGGGTACTTGGTCCCGGGCTGTAACAAATGGGTATGTCACTCTGGTGGCCGTTGCCTGCTCCCGTGCCCTGGGGCTTCTTTTGTAAAAGGGGGGATTTACAGGGGTGATAAGAGTTAATGTCATGTGACGCCACCTGCAGGTTGCGGTTCAGGATGGAGAACCCCCACTGCTAAATGTCCGTACTCCCAGGGCTGGTGGTGATTGCAGCAATGGTGTTAGGCCCTCTGCAGGTAGGGCCGTGCCTGGGAGATTTAATCGGAGAATAACGGAGACCACACCAGGTTGTCTTTAACAGTTTCTACTCACTCGGACCCAGGGGTTGCTGGTTCAGGTCCCATGGAGTATCAGTGCCAATGTAGTGACCCTCATTGCTCTGTTCCTGGCACTCTCTGTTGGTTGGGTCCCCGTAGCGTGGAGAGTTAGGGGCCTGACTGTCCCTTTTGGGGGTACAGTCTCCTTCTCCGTCTGACTCTAGACTGACTGCTGACCCCTCCCACCACTGCTGACCCCTCCTACCAGGCTGGCTAATCCCAGGGACTCGTTCCTTTCCATGGCGACCATCCATAGATGGTATTGGCACTAGAACTCTAGGTCCCAGGAGGTTAGGTCCTGCATCCCCAAGAGGATGCAGTTCCCAGTAGTGCCCTGAGTGGCTCAGGGGCGCTACACATTGATTACACAAATTCTGTGCAATATCTGCACTTTCCGCAGTGTCAAGAGGACCTGTGGTGACATCACAATCATGTGACTCACCAAAGGTCCTTGTGTGAAGCCCCACAGGTGTTGTGTAGCAGTACCTTCAGGGACTCCACGTGGGATGGTCTGGTCACAGGTAGGTTGTCTTCTTAGGATTCGTGACGCCACTCTCGGTATTCCGGTCAGGGTGACCGCCACTGCAGATTAGGGGACACCTGGGGCTGATGTTGAATGCAGCTAGATCTGGTGGCCTCCCGAGAGTGAGGCTAGCCCCAGGGCCCAGTTTGGGTGTGTGGAACCACAGGTCGCAGAATGACTCACACGCACAACCAGAGTGTCTTTCAGGGTTTTTACTCACGTCAGGTGGCAGGGTGAGTAACCCGGGCATAGCTGTAATAAACCAGGCAGGAACCAGGAATTCCTTCAGGCTGACTTGTGAGGGTGATTACCGACTTCCTAGCCCTTGTGTTTTTGGGGTGACCCCGACTTGTAGTCCTGCTGGGGTCGCCCAGGGAAGTTGCTGCTTCCTGTTCTCCCCTCTTTTCGGCCCGTCTGCTTGTAGCCTGGACCAGGTCACTCCGGCTGCTTGCCTCTTGCGAGCTATGGGCCCTCTCTTCGCTACGTGGCTGCGGACTCTGTGGTGTTATGGTGAGGGTCTGAAATGCCCCCTCCGGCAAGTTTGGCAGGAAAAACTAAATGAATATCTGCACTGGGACCTGTAACCCCGTGTGGCCTGGTACCTCCCTGGCAGTCTCCGTACTCAGCCACCCCTTTGCTCTCTCTAGCCTTGGGTGGATTTCGGGTGGCACTACCAGGTGACTGATCTCCCCGTCGGTAGCCACTGCACGTGCGCTGTTAGATTGTGCCAGGCTCCAGGGTCTGCTTCTTGCGTCTGCTCTCCCTGAGTTGCACTCACTAACTGGCTCACTACTCCCTCCCCTCTGTGCCGGCCTACGCAACTTAGCAACCAGACTCTCTACCACACCCCTTGAGTGGACATGGAGGCCACGCCTCCTCCTGGATTCCCCAGGGATCCCTATGAAAGGTAGATGTTGAAGACCTGATTACTATGCGCCTGTGTAATCACACCTCGGTCATCCTTCTGGATTACCTGTATTGTACTGCCTCCAGCATGGGTGCAGTACTCAGTGGTGCCTGACCAGGTCAAGGGCGCCACACTTGAACAGCGGGAATCCTCAGGCCTGCAGAAAATGAGGTGTGTACAGGACCTGCTGACTTCGACTTTCATATTCAAATATACGCGCATCTTTCAGGCACGCATACATTTGAACAGTGCGGTGCCAGGGCGGAGGTGGAGGAGCTCCTCAGCCCCGCGCCGACATCCATCATAACCGGGGCTGTACAGAAGTAGAGGAGGAGGCCAACACGACAGGACTGTGGCGGAGGAGCTTCTCAGCACTGCACCAACATTCGTCATCACCGGGGCCGCATGGAAGAAGAGGATGCGCAGGCACCAGGTAAGCGCTCCTGAGGAGCCGATCATGCCATGGAGAATCAGTTTAGATGCATGGGCCTTGTGGGGGAGGAGCGGTGTCACTTTACAAGTAACATTATCAGTTAGTGAGGAACAGGATAGGGCAATGGGGAACATTATTGGGCAATGTGGGACATGATAGGGCAATGCGGGACATTATTGGGCAATGTGGGACATGATAGAGCAATGTGGGACATTAGGGCAATGGGGGACATGATTGGGCAATGTGGGATAGGATAGAGCAATGGGGGACAGGATAGGGCAATAGGGGACATGATAGGGCAATGGGGGACATGATAGGGCAATGGGGGACAGGATAGGGCAATGTGGGACAGGATAGGGCAATGGGGGACAGGATAGGGCAATGGAGGACAGGATAAGGAAATGGGGGACAGGATAGGAAATGTGGGACAGGATAGGACAATGTGGGACAGGTTAGGGCAATGTGGGACAGGTTAGGGCAATGTGAGACAGGATAGGGCAATGGGGGACAGGATAGGGCAATGGGGGACAAGATAGGGCAATGGGGGACATGATAGGGCAATGGGGGACATGATAGGGCAATGGGGGACATGATAGGGCAATGGGGGACAGGATGGAGCAATGTGGGACATGATGGAGCAATGTGGGACAAGATAGGGCAATGTGGGACAGCATGGGGCAATGTGGGACAGGATAGGGCAATGTGGGACAGGATGGGGAAATGTGGGACAGCATGGGGCAATGTGGGACAGGATAGGGCAATGTGGGACAGGATGGGGCAATGTGCGACAGAATTAGGGCAATGTGGGACAATATGGGGCAATGTGGGACAGGATGGGGCAATGTGGGACATTGTAGGGCATTTGTTGACATAATGAGCAATTAGGAAGGATATTGTGAAAGGCGGCATAATATAATTAGTATAATGAGGAACGGAGGGGACTTTATGCAGAGACTTAGTATGGGGGAGATATTATAGAAAGGGCAAATTTTGGGGGAACATTATGGAAAGGGGCACTTTGTGGGGCTATTTTGGAGGGTGGATATTTTGTGTAGGAAGCAATTAACAACCCCTTCTGATTCCCCTTGTTTCCCCCAGCTAAAATAAAAGACTCTATATTCACCTCTGGTCTTGACACCTTTTCAGCGCTGTCAGTAATCATGATTCGTGGCTCACATTACATTGTAACATCCTGGGAGCCCCACGTCCAATCGCTGCCAGCTTCTGTCTCCCCACCTTAGGAATGAACTATCATTTGAGGAAACATAGGGGCCCAGGACGGGAGACTTTATCAAATAAAGGCGGCCAGGATGGGGACATCATTAAATAAAGGGGGCCAGAATGGGGACATTATTAAATAAACGGGGGGCCAGGATGGGAGATATTATTACTATATGGGGCCAGAACAGGGAACATACATTATTGCTTTATGGTGGCAAATAGTGGAGATAATTATTGTAGGGGCAAATTATAGTACATTATTACTGCTGTAATATAATATAATTTTGAGGATACTGTCTTCCATGGGGGGAATAAAAATCCGACGTGGTATAGAAATGGGGGGAAAAGTGAGGAATGTGCTCTGGGAGCGATCAAGGATCGGTGACTGTGTTATTTTCTGCAGAGTCGCATCATGGCGGGAAGAAGTGATGATGGTCAGTGCTGGATGAAGAGGAAAAGCAAAGATGAATAACTTCAGCTACAGACGTCACTGGTAAGTCAGTGTATTACATGTACACACACACACACACACACACACACACTATACACTATATACAGAGCTGCTGTGTATAATGTCACTAATTAATGTCACTGGTGATCACTGTATTACCTGTACACTGACACGATATACAGAGCCTATCTGTATAATGGCACTGATGGTAATATTAGTGTTATTAGTATTGTGGTTTTTATTCATGATCATTATTGTTGTATTATTCAGGCACTGTGTGGTGGTAATATGTGGTCTGGTCATAGTGTTGAGGTATTTCTCCCTTGTATGTGGTAATATTCGGTCATTATGTGCTCTAATTATGGTGTGGTGGTATTTCTCTCTTGTGGTTGTATTCAGTTACTATGTGGTGGTAATATATACTGTAATTGGTCATAGTGTGGCGGTATTTCTCCCTTGTATGTGGTATTATTGGGTTTGTTATAGTGGATAGTGTTGTGTCTGGAGGTCACTTTTTCTCTCTATCAATAAAGGGAAGATTATTTCCAGTAGAGATTAAATGCTTGAATATTTAACTGTGATGCCCCTGGACTATTCAGGTCGTCACAGGTTACTGCACGCTCTTTATTCTTAATGCAGGACTCAACCCCCCCATGGTTCTGGATCCCCATCTTGCAGTACTGCCTCCACCAGCATCCACAAATCCTAGTCACACCTTCCACCCCACCCTGTCAGGCACATCAGTGGGCTGCTAAGCTGGAATAGGGTCGCCCACCTAGGGGTTACGCAGGGAGGTGGGAGGTGACAAGTCAGTGCAGTGGTAGCCCTCAAGCTGTAAGGAGCTCGGAGGAAGCTGGGAGTTGGAGCTCCCAGGGGAGAAGCAGACTAGGTCGCAAACGGTGGTCTGGACCCAGAGGAGTCGGAAAGCCGGTGGCAGGAGATTGGGACTTGGTGCTTGGCTAGTCTTGGAGGATAGCCAGCAGCATCAGTTTAATAGCCGGGCTGGGACCAAAGGCACATCGGGGTACATGGACCCTAGGTCAGGGAGAAGCTTCAAGCAACCCGGCAATTAACCTGCGAAGGACAGGGCCTATATGGACTGTTCCCATGAAGCTCAGAGATCAGGGGCACTAGCGAAACGAGGGGGATAGGGATTTCCAAGCAAAGCAGCCCACTGAAATCCCAAACGTGATCTCTTGAGAGCAAGCTCCTCTGCTATTCTTAGCAGGGAGTGGGGCCCGGAAAGCTCCAAGCTGATGGGCCACTTAGACACTCTAAAATACAGTGCCAGGAGCCAGGCCACAGACCACCACGCAGTGCTACAGGGGACGGGACCCGGACGAGCTCCCCAAGAGAGCAGCGGCACCCAGAAACTTGGATTACCATGTTGTCAGCGTCTGCTTTCTTGCTGAGTGAGTACCTGATTAACCCCTGCAACCAGCGAGCCTGCGCTCCCCCTGCACTGTCCCCAACCATCCAGAGTCTTGGGGACTTTCCCTACCCGTGGAGGGTAACGTCATCTAGCTGCCCCACTCCATCACCCCGGGTACTCCCAACGGCAGCAGCGGTACTCCCTATTACCGCACACTACAGGTGGCATCACGAACAATATATCTCCCCTGTAAATACCCCCATTCTTCATTCGGGTGTGACCTTTTAGTCCCGGGTCCGGAGACCCTCAAGCCACGAGTAGCGACGTCCTGATCTGAGCGGTTCGACCGCTGCTGGGGCGTTACATAACAAATTGATACAATTTAGATAGAGTAAAGATTCACACATAGGGACAAGGTGTCATATATAGATAGAACAGGACAATAGATAGCCAGACTTAAATTTCAGACTGCAATAAAGGTCTCCAAGCAGTAATGAACATTGCATAAATATAATTATCATTGAAGACGATGCAGTCCTTATAGGTCCAAAAATCGCATGGTATACGATGTCCAAGTCCCTTCAGTAATAGAGTGAACCAGCAGCCATCTACAATGGATGAGATCTGTCTCTGCCTCGACGCGTTTCCCCACAGAAGTGGTTCATCAGGAGGCCAAAAGGGTGATGTCAGACATGTAGATCCATGGCGCAATCCCCATCCAGATCAGCAGCAGCACAGAGAATCCTGTATGATAGAATCCACCACCGTCATAAAGGAGTGTCATCACGGTATCAATTTGTCCGATTTGTCTATGTCAGCTCTGTCCCTGGTATCCAGGGCCAGGGTCAGTAGGATTCTGTAAAATACCTTGAGACGAATTGATATAGTCCTGTATCACTTTCCACCAAACAGTGTGATATTTACTTGTATTTTAAATTAATAAATATATTTTGTATGGGAAAATACCTGTTTACAATTGAAATATTCCCTAGACCTTGAGTCATATATATGAAGGCGTTACATAACCCATCACTGTCCTGTGACTATTACACTGTAGTAAATAAGCTAAGTAATCGCCTATTCTAAGGTCATGTGCCAATGTTGAATATTTGGTCAGTATTTTACATCAGTATTTGTAGCTAAAACCAGGAGTGGTAAAATCAGAGGAAAAGTACAATACAAAATACCTCTGCATTTTTAACCCACTCCTAGTCTTGGCCTAGAAATACTGATGTAACAAACTGACCAAATACTGAACGTGTGAACGTGGCCTAAAGATAAGTGATAACTTATTCATCTGTAGGAACCGATTGCTCGGTCCTGCACCGATCATGCAACTTTTATCCCCTCTAAAGTGGAGCTCATTTCCGACTCATCCCCTGATCCATTCATTCAATACATTATCTCCTACTGAACCTGTGGATCTGGTTAAAAACTTGCTTTCACCAAAGATTCCCCTTACTGCAAACTACTGTAATTAGACATCAGTTATGGTGTGTGCACAGTAGATGTGCAGGAGCAGCCTGTGATTTACAGTCAATGCTCCACTATAACGGGGATAACGGCTAATAGGTATTTGCATATCGCTGTAGGGTGGACCCCCAGAATCAATTCTTCTGGTGGGCCCCAGACCCCCCAGTCCAACCCTGACCACATCTCCTCATAGATGTTGTCCTTAGTGGGATTTGAACCCAGGACACCAACACTATAGTGCTACCAACTGAGCCACCATGCTGCCCTAATATACTTTATAGATAGATAGACAAACAGAGAGACAGACAGACAGACAGACAGACAGACAGACAGACAGACAGACAGACAGACAGACAGACAGACAGACAGACAGACAGACAGACAGAGATATTGGAAGATTTATGTTGTCAGCATTTTACCACTGACTGAACCAAAGTGTGGAGTCTAAGGATCCCTAATCTTGGTACAGATTCTCCTAGTTAGTTATTTGGAATGGAGCAGAAGTGAAGCTCAGCATAGCCAAAGGTCAATACTAGAAAGGAATTCTCACATAGGAGGCTGTACAAGTATGTGCACACAGAGGCTTTTTGCAGTTTTCATAGCAGAAGCTGAGTAGAACCTCCAAATGAGGAAGTTATTGTTTTTGAATAGGATTTGGAAAATTTCTGCTCAGTTTCTTCTCCAAAAACTACTCAAATATTAAATGTGTACATACCCTAACAGCAATAGTTTTAGGCGTAGGAAAAGATAATCAAGTAAAATAATAAAATATTAAACCAGGCAAAAGCTGTAGCACGTAGAATTGACTATCTGTGGTGTAGAGAGTCACAGTCAGTGGTTGATTACTACATTTACCATTTCCGGATAGATCCTTGCACCAGGAAATTATATGTGTCACTATCCACTGCAGGCACATGATAAGTTACTGCATGCCAGTTGTTTAATTTCCTAGAATATCCTGTGCATCACTACAACAATGTGTCAGCCTTCTGGTTTCTCCATTACACAGTTTGAGCAACTTTTATCTTTGTCCATTGAGTAACTGTATGAGCAAATGTGCATAGATAAACACATTGCCCACACTGCGGTGAGCCCAGAGACCTTGACACCAAGCTGGTACCACAAACAGAAAATATTTAGATTTTGGTAACAGAGCAGTACTAGGCACAAGCACAGAAACCCTCCAAACTGCGTTGGTCATCAGACAGCATTCTTCATTTTATGGCATCTATATGATGTCTTGATAAAGGATATCTATCCCATTTCACTTTCAGAAAAATGGCAAATGGTCTGTAACTTTTTTAGCAAACATTTTAACATCCAACTTACTATATTCTAACAGAAAAACCATGATATTTCTATACATCATGTAATAATAAGTTGTTTCCTTAAGTATGTAATTATTGTTGAGGGTAATTATGAATCTTTCAGGTTTTTTTCTGGATTAAGCTATAACTTAGCAGTACACTGTAATAATTGTACACCACATCCAACAACAATTAATAACCTAAAACTGCTCCTTAGGTGAAAAAAAGGTACCAAAACGAATATTATGCAAAAATTACTATTTTACCAATTAATCAACGTCATTAAGCACCAAACAATAAATGAATATATATATTCTAGAATTTACGTATTTACGAATTTACGTATTGTGTAGTTCATGTATGATTTTTGTTATATATATATATATATATATAGATGTTGTTGTGTGTAGTTACCAAGTGTTTGTGTAGGGCACTGTACATGTTCTGTGTGTTGTCTGGGTGTGGCGGGGGGTGAGAGCGGTGTTGTATGTGTGTTGCGTGTGTTGCGTTGTTTGTGGAGCGCTGTGTGTCTGTAGCGTTGTGTGTGTGTTGTGTGGTTTGTATGGGTGTGGTGTGTTTTGGGGGGAGGTCTGTTTTGTGCAATGTGTGTGTTGTGCGGTATGTGCGTATATTTATGTATGCCGCGGTGTTTGTGTGTTGGGTGTTGTGTGTGTGCGGCGTTGTCTGTGTGTGTGGGTGTCTGTGTAGGGTGGTGTTTGTGGTTCCCAGTGTGTGTGTGGTGTGTTGTGTGTGTGTGTGTTGGGGGGAGGTGTGCACCTCCCTGCATGCTCCATCCCCCATGCTGCGCACCCCCCATCGTGCCCCATCCCCCATGCTGCGCACCCCCCATCGTGCTCCATCCCCCATGCTGCCCAACCCCCATCATGCTCCATCCCCTATGCTGCGCATTCCCCATCGTGCTCCATCCCCGATGCTGCACACCCCCATCGTGTTCCATCCCCCATGCTGCGCACTCCCCATCGTGCTCCATCCCCCATGCTGCGCACTCCCCATCGTGCTCCATCCCCCATGCTGCGCACCCCCCATCGTGCTCCATCCCCCATGCTGCGCACCCCCCATAGTGCTCCATCCCCCATGCTGCGCACCCCCATCGTGCTCCATCCCCCATGCTGCGCACCCCCCATCGTGCTCCATCCCCCATGCTGTGCACCCCCCATCGTGCTCCATCCCCCATGCTGTGCACCCCCCATCGTGCTCCATCCCCCATGCTGCGCACCCCCATCGTGCTCCATCCCCCATGCTGCGCACTTCCCATTGTGCTCCATCCTCCATGCTGCACACTCCCCATCGTGCTCCATCCCCCATGCTGCGCACTCCCCATCGTGCTCCATCCCCCATGCTGCCCAACCCCCATCGTGCTCCATCCCCTATGCTGCGCATTCCCCATCGTGCTCCATCCCCGATGCTGCGCACCCCCCATCGTGCTCCATCCCCCATGCTGCGCACTTCCCATCGTGCTCCATCACCGATGCTGTGCACCCCCCATTGTGCTCCATCCCCCATGCTGCGCACTCCCCATCGTGCTCCATCCCCCATGCTGCGCACTCCCCATCGTGCACCATCCTCCATGCTGCGCACTCCCCATCGTGCTCCATCCCCCATGCTGCGCACCCCCCATCGTGCTCCATCCCCCATGCTGCGCACCCCCCATCGCGCTCCATCCCCCATGCTGCGCACCCCCCATCGTGCTCCATCCCCCATGCTGCGCACCCCCCATCGTGCTCCATCCCCCATCCCCCATGCTTCCCACCCCCCATCGTGCTCCATCCCCCATGCTGCGCACCCCCCATTGTGCTCCATCCCCCATGCTGCACACTCCCCATCGTGCTCCATCCCCCATGCTGCGCACTCCCCATCGTGCACCATCCTCCATGCTGCGCACTCCCCATCGTGCTCCATCCCCCATGCTGCGCACCCCCCATCGTGCTCCATCCCCCATGCTGCGCACCCCCCATCGCGCTCCATCCCCCATGCTGCGCACCCCCCATCGTGCTCCATCCCCCATGCTGCGCACCCCCCATCGTGCTCCATCCCCCATCCCCCATGCTTCCCACCCCCCATCGTGCTCCATCCCCCATGCTGCGCACCCCCCATTGTGCTCCATCCCCCATGCTGCACACTCCCCATCGTGCTCCATCCCCCATGCTGCGCACTCCCCATCGTGCTCCATCCCCCATGCTGCGCACCCCCCATCGTGCTCCATCCCCCATGCTGCGCACCCCCATCGTGCTCCATCCCCCATGCTGCGCACTTCCCATTGTGCTTCATCCTCCATGCTGTGCACTCCCCATCGTGCTCCATTCCCCATGTTGCGCACCCCCCATCGTGCTCCATCCCCCATGCTGCGCACCCCCCATCGTGCTCCATCCCCCATGCTGCGCACCCCCCATCGTGCTCCATCCCCCATGCTGCGCACCCCCCATCGTGCTCCGTCCCCCATGCTGCGCACTCCCCATCGTGCTACATCCCCCATGCTGCGCACCCCCCATCGTGCTACATCCCCCATGCTGTGCACTTCATCGTGCTCCATCCCCCATGCTATAATAGCTCTCCTATTATACTCAGAGAGGAGTATAATAGGAGGACTATAATAGGAGGAGTAGTCCTGGGGGAGAGGAGTATAATGCCGGCTCCCTGCACATGTGTACCGGGAGCCGGTGTACGCTGGTAACTATGATACACATCGGGTAACTAAGGGACCTTAGTTACCCGATCTGTATAATGGTTACCAGCGTTCACCGGCTCCGTCACGATCCCAGCATCGCAAGGGTATGTCTGGCGCTGCTGGGATCGTGACGGAGCCGGTGTACACTGGTAACTATGATACACATCGGGTAACTAAGGGACCTTAGTTACCCGATGTGTATAATGGTTACCAGCGTTCACCGGCTCCGTCACGATCAGAGCATCGCAAGAGTATGTCTGGCGCTGCTGGGATCGTGACGGAGCCGGTGTACACTGGTAACTATGATACACATCGGGTAACTAAGGGACCTTAGTTACCCGATGTGTATAATGGTTACCAGCGTACACCGGCTCCGTCACGATCCCAGCAGCGCAAGGTTATGTCTGGCGATGCGTGCGGAGGGCCGAGGCGAGCGGGCAATCCATGCGGAGGGCGGGGCCAGGCCGAGGCGAGCGACCAATCCGTGGGGAGGCGGAGCCGAGGCGAGGCGAGCGGCCAATCCGTGCGGGGGGGGCGGGGCCATGGAGAGCCCAGCGGCCAATCAGCTTTGTGTCACCGTAAGGACACAATTTTGGAGCAAGACAGACAGACAGACAGACAGACAGAATAAGGCAATTATATATATAGATATGCACAGTTATCTGGAATATTATAATAACACCCTGAGAACAGTATACAAAACAATGAAAAAAACAAATATCCTGCTACATAAATGAATTACTTGTTCTAATATACCATGGTGGTCCACATCAATAATAAATCATGGCTACAAAGTAGGTGATAATATTGAATACATTTCCAAAAGGTATCACACATGAGCGCTATGGTATCACAATACTGCTGGAGCACTTATGCTTGTCAACAAATCATAACATGTCATAGCCAGCAAGAGCCAGAGCTGCCAACTATTACCATTTAGGTTTTGCAGTTATTATTCAAGCTGACTGGTATATGTGATGGCAATGAACTTGTTGGGGTGGCTAACAGGGGTCATTGTAGTTGTTGCGGAGGCTCCCTGGCCGCAGTGCAGCCTGTCCTTAACTTCTCAAACCCCATCATCACTCTAGTGCAAGTATACTTCCACAGCAGTCTATTCATCCTCTGAGACAGTAACTCGGACACAGTACAATTCTTTTCAAATAATGGAACTTTACTGTCAGATTTCTTCACATCATCAACATCTCGCCTCTTGCGGGCACCACTTCTGACCCCGTTGGGGTCCCTTTTAGTTTCCATTACATAGTTCTTTGTGTAAGCCTGCGGACCTCGCGGAGTGCCTCATATCCAGGTCTGTGCTCCATATCCTCCTTTTTCTCCACACAGAATGGCCACTCCAAGGTCTTCACAGGGAAGATCCCTCTTCTGGGCTATGTTTGCAGGGGGTGCGGCTTGTTCCAGTTGCCGCACCCATTCACTCCTGATCCCCAGGAGCCACATTTCACTATCCAGCAACGGGTGGGACCTCGCTTCAGACCATGCCCTCCGAGGTTGAACTACAGTCTCTGCACCTCCCGGAGGCTGGTCACATCTTCACGCCATTGTGCTAAACAGCTAAATACAGTTAGGTCCAGAAATATTTGGACAGTGACACAATTTTCGCGAGTTGGGCTCTGCATGCCACCACATTGGATTTGAAATGAAACCTCTACAACAGAATTCAAGTGCAGATTGTAACGTTTAATTTGAAGGTTTGAACAAAAATATCTAATAGAAATTGTAGGAATTGTACACATTTCTTTACAAACACTCCACATTTTAGGAGGTCAAAAGTAATTGGACAAATAAACCAAACCCAAACAAAATATTTTTATTTTCAATATTTTGTTGCGAATCCTTTGGAGGCAATCACTGCCTTAAGTCTGGAACCCATGGACATCACCAAACGCTGGGTTTCCTCTTTCTTAATGCTTTGCCAGGCCTTTACAGCCGCAGCCTTCAGGTCTTGCTTGTTTGTGGGTCTTTCCGTCTTAAGTCTGGATTTGAGCAAGTGAAATGCATGCTCAGTTGGGTTAAGATCTGGTGATTGACTTGGCCATTGCAGAATGTTCCACTTTTTTGCACTCATGAACTCCTGGGTAGCTTTGGCTGTATGCTTGGGGTCATTGTCCATCTGTACTATGAAGCGCCGTCCGATCAACTTTGCGGCATTTGGCTGAATCTGGGCTGAAAGTATATCCCGGTACACTTCAGAATTCATCCGGCTACTCTTGTCTGCTGTTATGTTATCAATAAACACAAGTGACCCAGTACCATTGAAAGCCATGCATGCCCATGCCATCACGTTGCCTCCACCATGTTTTACAGAGGATGTGGTGTGCCTTGGATCATGTGCCGTTCCCTTTCTTCTCCAAACTTTTTTCTTCCCATCATTCTGGTACAGGTTGATCTTTGTCTCATCTGTCCATAGAATACTTTTCCAGAACTGAGCTGGCTTCATGAGGTGTTTTTCAGCAAATTTAACTCTGGCCTGTCTATTTTTGGAATTGATGAATGGTTTGCATCTAGATGTGAACCCTTTGTATTTACTTTCATGGAGTCTTCTCTTTACTGTTGACTTAGAGACAGATACACCTACTTCACTGAGAGTGTTCTGGACTTCAGTTGATGTTGTGAACGGGTTCTTCTTCACCAAAGAAAGTATGCGGCGATCATCCACCACTGTTGTCATCCGTGGACGCCTAGGCCTTTTTGAGTTCCCAAGCTCACCAGTCAATTCCTTTTTTCTCAGAATGTACCCGACTGTTGATTTTGCTACTCCAAGCATGTCTGCTATCTCTCTGATGGATTTTTTCTTTTCTTTCAGCCTCAGGATGTTCTGCTTCACCTCAATTGAGAGTTCCTTAGACCGCATGTTGTCTGGTCACAGCAACAGCTTCCAAATGCAAAACCACACACCTGTAATCAACCCCAGACCTTTTAACTACTTCATTGATTACAGGTTAACGAGGGAGATGCCTTCATAGTTAATTGCAGCCCTTAGAGTCCCTTGTCCAATTACTTTTGGTCCCTTGAAAAAGAGGAGGCTATGCATTACAGAGCTATGATTCCTAAACCCTTTCTCCGATTTGGATGTGAAAACTCTCATATTGCAGCTGGGAGTGTGCACTTTCAGCCCATATTATATATATAATTGTATTTCTGAACATGTTTTTGTAAACAGCTAAAATAACAAAACTTGTGTCACTGTCCAAATATTTCTGGCCCTGACTGTATATGCCCACGACTGGCACGCCGTTCTCTCCATGTGGTCTCCGCCATCTTTATTCTCTACAGTCGCACATGGACAGCGGCGCTCCAATTAAACTTCATCCTGTGAGCAGAGCCAGAACATGGAGGAAAATCCTGCCGCTAACAAGGGTCAATGTAGTCATTGCGGAGGCTCCCTGGCCGCAGTGCGGCCTGTCATTACAGCATCGCACCCTGGTCACCACTTCAGTGCAAAAATTCTAACTTCAACAATCCATTCATCATCTGAGACAGTAACTCGGACACAGGAGGATTCTTTTCAAATACTGGAACTTTACTGTCAGACTTCTTCACATATTCAACATTTCGCCTCTTGCGGGCACCGCTTCTGTCACCGTCGGTTTTCCTTCTAGTCTCCGTTACATAGTTCAATTTTCCGGCTGTAAATGTGGCGCCCCTGACCTGGTCAGGCACCACAGAGTATTGCACCCATGCGGGAGCAATGCTTCCAGGTAATCTCCAAAGGCCAGGATGAGGTGCACACACAAACATATAGTGACCAGGCCTCCCACATTACCAGAAGGGACCCTTGGGTAGCCAGTAGGGGTTAACTTTCAATTCCCAGCTGGGGGTGTGTTCAGGGGCTGGTTGCTAGGAAGCAGGGCAGAGAGAGAGAGGAAGGGGAGAGTCTGGAGGAAGAAGTTGAAGTGTGAGGAAGCAGGGCAGAGGAGCTCTAGAGTGTGAGACAGGTCCTGAGGAGTGCAGTAGCTGAAAGCGGGGGAGAAAGGAGTACCGTGGGTCGGCCTGAAAATCATCCAGAGAGAAGGGTGGCTGAGTACGGAGATCCCGGTATCCGAGCACACAAGGGGAACTAGGTCCCCAGTACAGGCAGCAGATCATCCAGAGCTGCTTAACCTACAGGTGGGGGGGGGTACTTCATGCCCTCACCACGACTACACAGAGCTTGAGCCAAGCAGCAATCACCAGGCCCATAAGGGGACAGGGCCAGAAGCCATCCCACCAAGGCCACGCTGCCGGCAGACGAGCCAGAGAGAGGGGAGCAGGGTGGTAACAGCTTCCCTGGAGGGGTCCTACCACGCTTCAAGCAAAGGATCCTCCTAAAACAGAGAGTGCAAGGAAGGCGAGTGGACAGCTACCCTCAGAACGGCCTCCTGGAATTCCTGGTTCCACCTGGTTATCACAGTGTCGCCCGGGCATCTCACCGTGACCTCCAAACAGTGAGTAAACACGTTGAAAGACTTCTTGGACTGTGTTTGAGTCATTCTGCGACCTGTGGTCCCACACACATACACCGGGGCCTGGGGCTTGCCTCACTCTCAGGGGGCTAATATACTGACTGCACCCACCATCAGCCCCAGGCATCCCTTAATCTGCAGTGGCGGTCCCCGCTGACCGCAATACTGAGAGTGGCGTCACGACAATCCTAAAAGAAGGTTCCCTACCTGTGACCAGACTGTTCCATCCACGTGGAGTCCCTGAAGGTACTGCACCGACACATACTAGCGGGGCTTCACAACTTCTGGCGTCACGAACAGGATAAGGACTAGACCTGTTCAGACAGGTGACCGTGTGCCTCAGAGGTCCGACCGCAAAAATTGAACCGCCGCCATATTGCCATCTTCAAAAGCGCGCGCTGCAGCCCGCGCGAGGGAAAAGAGCACCGCCCACGAAGAGGTGTGGCCGCCCCAGAATCCCCACAATTCAGAGAGCGTACTGACCCAGGAAGTGGAAAGGGGGCGCGGAGATTTTTGAAGAAGAATGGACGCTGCAGGAGGTAATGCCCCTGGTCAAGGCGACGCAGCCCAAGCGATGCCAGCCCCCGTCGCGCTGGACGCAGCAGCGCCCGGTGCCAGTGCCGCGGTCGCAGCCGCGCCGGCCGAAGTCTCCCCCATAATGCCAGTTTCCTTACTGTATGTCCCAGGAGCGCAATGGCTGCCCCAATACGCCGGTAAAATAGACACGCTGACCGGGTTTAAGAAGAAGATCAACACCCTGCTAGACATGCACGCGATGACTGGTAAGCAGAGGGCCGCTGTGGTGCTGGGACAATTGACTGAAGCAGCAGAATTGGAAGCTGAGTCCTGGACCAATGATGACCGGAGCTCTGTTGAGACCATCTTTGCCAAACTAGCAGCTGCTTTTGAACACCGCACCGAGGGAGAGCTGAGGACGGACTTCTATAACTGCCGGCAGAAGCCCCAAGATAGCATAAGAGCCTATGCCCTCAGGCTGCAGGCTGCACTACGGGCTCTCAAGCTGGTGGACCCTGTCAGTGATCAGGAAGGAAACCGGATGATGAAGGAACAATTCTTGCGGGGCCTGCGCTCTCCTGAGGATGGGAAGCAGATGAAGCTGTGGTCCCTGGAACACCCTGACGTGGACTTTGCCATTCTGAAAGACAGGGCAGTGAAAGCACTCCAACCTCCTGTGGACACAGACCCCGTCGCACCAGCATGGCCTGCCAGTTCCACGGCTGCAGGAGCGGAATCCTCCTCGCAGGCCCTGATAACTGCAAAAGGACTCAACACGCCAGCTGAGACCATAAATACACTATCCTCCCAGGTGCAACAGCTCACTAAGGACGTCGCACAAATCCTGAAAGCAATACAGTTGCCCTCAGAGACCAAAGTCCCTCATCGGATCCTGCTAGCTGACAACCCAGAGGACGTCCCTTGGATGCGGAGGAGAAGAGGTCCCCCAACCCGAGGCAGGAGCAGTGATCGCTATGACTCATCTGGACAACCCATCTGTCGTCGTTGCCAGGAGGCAGGACACTATGCAAGGGCCTGTCCTTTAAACGAGCCAAACCTGGGGCCGGGGGCCAGTCCTCAGGATTAAGAAGATCAGGCCCAAGTCGCTGCTGTGATCAGTACGTGGGTGGACGTCCTGTCCTGTCCATCGTCCTGGACGGGATCCCTACCCCGGCATTATTGGACACCGGCTCTCAGGTCACCACGATCCCGTATGTCCTTTATCGTAGGTTTTGGTCGGACGACGATCTCCGACCACCGGACCCCTCCCTCACCATCTATGCTGCCAACGGACAACCTATAGACCAGATCGGGGTCAAAGAGGTAACCATAAAGGTGGGAAGGCAGGAAATGAAGGGACAAGGACTGATTGTTGTGGACACTGATATTAGAGAAAGGAACCCGCAAATGATTTTAGGCACTAATGTCATAGAAAATTGCCTAGAGGAAGTGTTGTTGTTGCTTCACCAGATTGTTGAAGGTGCTGAGGGCAGGTCGCAAAGAGCCTTGCAAAAGGAGATCCGAATCATTCTGAGGAAGCAACAGGTAAAACAGACTGGCGGTGAGATTGGTAGTGTACGGGTGATGGATGCAAACCCCATTGTGATACCCCCACGGAGTGAAATGATGATGTGGTGTAGAGCAGCGGTAGGTCTCAGAGGACAAGATTACCAGGCTGTACTAGAGCCCACTCATTCAGACCACTGGCCCACGATTCTGACAGCCAGGGGGGTAGTTGATGTACACAAGGGACGAGTGCCTGTACGAGTGTTGAACTGTGGGGAGGAGGAAGCCAGACTACCAAGGTACGCTACCATAGCCAAACTGTTTACATGCTCAGATGACGCCATAACACCTGTAGGTCCCCTGACACAAGCTGACTCAAAAGAGGGCGAGACCTCCCAAAAGCAGTTAGAGGATTGGTGCCAGAAACTACACGTGGGGACTGACTCTACACCCGACTACCAGAAACATGGGGTTTACAGGGTCGTGCAGGAATACGAGCAGGTCTTTAGTAAGAACCCACTAGACTTTGGTAGGATCAAAGGGGTGCAACATCACATACCCACAGGCAGTCATCCTCCCATTAAGGAAAGACATAGGCCTATTCCACCAGCCCATTACCAGCGCACAAAGGACATGCTGAAGGACATGAAGGAGGCAGGCGTCATAAGGGACAGTTGTAGCCCCTGGGCGGCTCCCCTGGTCCTGGTAAGAAAGAAGGATGGCACGATGAGGATGTGTGTGGATTACAGACGGATAAATCAGATAACACACAAGGATGCCTACCCTTTGCCAAGGATAGAGGAATCCCTCGCTGCCTTGAAAGCCTCTAACTACGTTTCTACCCTAGATCTTACTAGTGGCTACTGGCAAGTATCTGTAGCAGAAGAAGATCGGGAGAAGACAGCCTTCACCACCCCAATGGGCCTCTGTGAGTTCAACAGCATGCCATTTGGACTCTGCAATGCCCCCGGGACCTTCCAGAGGCTTATGGAATGCTGCCTAGGGCACCTCAACTTTGAAACCGTCCTGCTCTACCTGGATGATGTCATCGTGTACTCCAAGACCTACGAGGACCACCTGAAACACCTGGCTGAAGTCTTTGAAGCACTATCCCGATATGGAATGAAGCTGAAACCATCCAAGTGCCATTTACTGAAGCCAAAGGTCCAGTACCTAGGTCACGTGGTCAGTGCAGAAGGAGTAGCACCGGACCCAGAGAAGGTCACAGTCATCCAGGAATGGCCCACACCTACTACCGTCCGGGAGGTACGTCAGTTCCTTGGCTTGGTAGGCTACTACAGAAGGTTCATCAAGGGATACACGAAAATGGCAGCGCCTTTGCAAGAGCTCCTGGTAGGCCACCCAAAGAAGAAAGGAAAGACCTCCGGCCCGCCATTTCACTGGGGAGAAGCAGAAGAACACTCCTTCAGACAAATGAAAGTGGCCTTGACGGGTGAAGAGATCCTAGCCTACCCTGACTACGGTCTGCCATTCGTACTGTACACAGATGCCAGTAATGTGGGACTGGGAGCAGTGCTTTCACAGGTGCAGGGAGGCAAAGAGCGTGTGATTGCTTACGCCAGCAGGAAGCTCAGGCCTACTGAAAGAAACCCGGAGAATTATAGCTCATTCAAGCTAGAGTTCCTGGCCATGGTATGGGCTATCACAGAGCGGTTCAAGCACTACCTGGCAGCCACCAAATTCACTGTCTTCACGGACAACAACCCCCTGACCCACATTGATACTGCTAAATTGGGTGCCATGGAGCAGCGTTGGGTAGCCCGACTGGCGAATTATGACTTTACTGTCAAGTATCGAGCTGGCCGCAAGAACGGCAACGCAGATGCTCTGTCCAGGATGCCTCACCTAGCAGACGAGGGTGAAGATGTAGATGATCTTGAAGAGATTGAGCTGCCAGCGTTCCATCGCCATGGAGCAAAACAGTGTCGGCAGTCGCGTGCCAACCGCCAAGAGGTGACCCTGAACCCACTACCTCACTACAACTGGAAGGAGACCCAGGAAAATGATCCAGCGGTAGGCTTGGTAAAGAAACTGATCAGCCAGCCGGGCGCCAGCCTTGACAAAGGAGCCCCACCTGAGGCACAGTACCTATGGAAGGAGAGGGGTCGATTATTCATCTATCAAGACAAACTTTACAGGAGCATCATTGACCCGAGGACGCATGAGAAGGTGTGGCAAGTGATTGTACCACAGAAGGATACGAGGATGGTGCTAGAAGCCTATCACAATGGTGCAGGCCACTTTGGTTGGAAGAAACTGGAGGCCCTACTTAAAGTAAGATTCTACTGGGTGGGCATGAGATCTGCCCTAGAGAAGTGGTGTCGAAACTGCGGGCCCTGCAATCTTAGAAGAAAAGACCAGCACAGCCAGAGAGCACCACTCCAGCCAATCCAAACTAAACGGCCCCTGGAGATAGTGGCCCTGGACCATGTAAAGTTGGCACCCAGCAGACAAGGCTACAACTACGCTCTCACTATGGTTGACCACTACTCCAGATTCCTGGTGGTAGTACCAGTCAAGGACTTGACAGGTCAAACTGCAGCCAAAGCTTTCCAGACACACTTCTGTCGACCACATGGCTATCCAGATCAAGTGCTCACTGACCAAGGACCAGCCTTTGAAGCTGAAGTGTTTAAGGAGTTTTGTAACCTATACGGCTGCCAGAAGATCCGTACTACGCCTTACCATCCTCAGACCAATGGCATGTGTGAGAAGATGAACCACATCATTCTCGACCTTCTGAAGACGCTCCCACTAGAAGAACGAAGTCAGTGGCCGGAAAAACTGCCCGATCTAGTGGACATGTATAACAACATCCCTGTGAGTTCCACGAACTGCACACCGGCATACCTGATGAGGGCCAGACCAGGGAGATTGCCAGTAGATCTGGAAATGGGAGTTGAGACCCCTGAAGACCATCTACAAGGTGCTGATTGGGATTCCAACCGCCAAGCCCAATACAAGAAAGTACAAGAGTGTGTGGAGCGAAGCCTGACTCAGCAGCGTGAGAAACAAGAAAAGGCCTACAATCGAAAAGCACCTGCTGTTCCTTTGATGCCAGGAGATATAGTTCTCAAAAGAAAGAGAAGACGTCATAAACTTGACAATCACTGGGAAGAAGAACCCTATACTGTGTTACCATCGACGCTTAGCAATGAAAAGACATGCCTTATCAGCAAAGATGGAGGAAAAACAACAGCTGTCGTTTCTAGAGATCGCTTAAAGAAATGTCCTGAACAACTAAGAATCCCTGAAGAAATTCCCAACCCTTTGCCAGTTCAAGAACCAAAAGAAAAGATGATCCATACTGTACTTGGAGATTTCCCAGCAAGTTGGCCTCAATACAATGGAGCAGTAGTTATTCCAGTCATTACATTCCCTCAATCTAGAGAAGTAAGAGACCCAGAAGAACCTGTTCAGAACCTGGAAGAGCCAAATGTAGCTGAAGCAGAAGACCATGCACTGGTATCAATACCTAGTACACCTATTATTCACATCGAGACACATACATCGGGTGGGAGGACACAACCTCAGACAGATGACAGTATAGTACTGCGTAGGTCAACCCGCAGCAACTTTGGTCAGCTCCCATTACGCTATAGAGAAAGTACAGTTTAGTTCAAAGTGACGGTATGAAATGTAATGTTTAACCTGTTTACAGTTAAGTAACGTTTAAGTGAAATGTGCCCACAAGGACTATTGTGAGACCTCTTTAAAATGTTTTCTTTACACTAGTTCACGTGCATTTTAAAAAATGGACCACCGGTTATGAACTGGCTTTAACCACAAACTTTTACATTGTAAAAAGTTACCTCCTTGGTATCAACCACAGAGTCTGCCTGTTGAGGGGCATGGCTCTGCACCAACAAGGGGGCACGCCTGTTTATGGGGCCTGCCCTCCAACACTCGGAAGCGGGTACGCCTGTTTATGGGGCCTACCTTACACCACTCCCCTCAGGAGAGGAAGATTGGAGGAAAGGTCTGGGGAATGTGATGGCCCAGCCCTGGTCACCAAAAGGACCGGCGACCTACCTCCTGGAGGTTTTTGGGTGGGGTTCGGACATGTGGGTGGTTGGTGGTGGAATGGTACCTGGTATGTTTAAATGTAAATAATTGCCCCTGTGTGGGAAAAGTTTGTATTTACCTTTTTCTCTTGTCTTTGCAGCCCGAGGACGTGCTGATGATAACTAAGGGGGAATGTGGCGCCCCTGACCTGGTCAGGCACCACAGAGTATTGCACCCATGCGGGAGCAATGCTTCCAGGTAATCTCCAAAGGCCAGGATGAGGTGCACACACAAACATATAGTGACCAGGCCTCCCACATTACCAGAAGGGACCCTTGGGTAGCCAGTAGGGGTTAACTTTCAATTCCCAGCTGGGGGTGTGTTCAGGGGCTGGTTGCTAGGAAGCAGGGCAGAGAGAGAGAGGAAGAGGAGAGTCTGGAGGAAGAAGTTGAAGTGTGAGGAAGCAGGGCAGAGGAGCTCTAGAGTGTGAGACAGGTCCTGAGGAGTGCAGTAGCTGAAAGCGGGGGAGAAAGGAGTACCGTGGGTCGGCCTGAAAATCATCCAGAGAGAAGGGTGGCTGAGTACGGAGATCCCGGTATCCGAGCACACAAGGGGAACTAGGTCCCCAGTACAGGCAGCAGATCATCCAGAGCTGCTTAACCTACAGGTGGGGGGGGGTACTCCATGCCCTCACCACGACTACACAGAGCTTGAGCCAAGCAGCAATCACCAGGCCCATAAGGGGACAGGGCCAGAAGCCATCCCACCAAGGCCACGCTGCCGGCAGACGAGCCAGAGAGAGGGGAGCAGGGTGGTAACAGCTTCCCTGGAGGGGTCCTACCACGCTTCAAGCAAAGGATCCTCCTAAAACAGAGAGTGCAAGGAAGGCGAGTGGACAGCTACCCTCAGAACGGCCTCCTGGAATTCCTGGTTCCACCTGGTTATCACAGTGTCGCCCGGGCATCTCACCGTGACCTCCAAACAGTGAGTAAACACGTTGAAAGACTTCTTGGACTGTGTTTGAGTCATTCTGCGACCTGTGGTCCCACACACATACACCGGGGCCTGGGGCTTGCCTCACTCTCAGGGGGCTAATATACTGACTGCACCCACCATCAGCCCCAGGCATCCCTTAATCTGCAGTGGCGGTCCCCGCTGACCGCAATACTGAGAGTGGCGTCACGACAATCCTAAAAGAAGGTTCCCTACCTGTGACCAGACTGTTCCATCCACGTGGAGTCCCTGAAGGTACTGCACCGACACATACTAGCGGGGCTTCACATATGCTTCCCTGGCCCCTGGGTCTCAGCAAGTGCCGCTAGGCCCCTCATCACGTCTATAGGCATGGCAAAGCTTGACAGGCTCATCTTCTGCCCACATGCTCAGTCCCACCCCATCATTAGCGGCACACTAACCATCAGTCTCTTGGAGGGAATCGTTGGGAATTCTTTTCAGGGAATGACCGCCACTCACACCGTCCGGACTAAACTCCACCAGCAGGGGACGTAGTTATATTCAGTCTTATTCGTTCAGGACCCCAAGTGTCTAGGGTATAGATTTGACCCTGAGGGTCTAATCAAATTTATCATCTTGGCTTCTGCTCTGTTTCTCCCATGGGGACTTTCCTGTCCTCTTCCTACAATTTTTCCCTTTTATAAAGTCCCGCCCTCCCTGTAACTAACCCCTTACTACCCATGGGGTACCAGGGAAGCTATCACTTGGGGTCCCACTGCCACCTGGTGGCCACACGACAAAAAACATAACTTTATTACACATCTAAACATATATCACCGACTACCTCTGCGGGGGTGGAAGAGCCTTTTACACCCTTACAAACTTGAGACACCATACATGTGCAAAAAGCACTTGTTTAATTTTTTTTATGTTTGCCTTGGCAAGTCCCTTGCTGGCAAGAAACTCTATCTTGTTGGGGACCATTGATGGGGTGCATATTACCTTCATTTATATCTATATATTCTGTAATTTGTGACATCTGACTTCATCACAGAGACCATTGGAAGACCAGGCAACAGGGGTATAACTTATTTTATGCTTTTTTAGCCTGTCTGAAAAATGAATCAGCCAAAACATGGTTTGATTGGGTCTCACCAATGATTAAAGTCCAAGCCAAATTCAATAATATTTCTTAACTCATGTTTCCCTTTTCACCTTGCATTCAGCATATAATTATATTATTGAAGGAAAGTGCTGGCCTCTGACTACTTAGGCACCGCACTTACTGGTTTTGTGGTACCCCTGAGTGTCAGGTGCCACACGGTACTACATCTAACCCTGGATTCCTGAAAGACCAGTGATGGTAACACCACAACACACACACAAAACCACGCCTTCTTCCCTCAGACTGGCTAACAGGCTAGAGATAGACTTGATGGGTGGTCATCTATTGGTTGAGACGCATCCAATCCATTAGTCAGAAACCTGGGAGGAGGAGGGGCTAGTGAGTGGAATGAATGGACGACAGACATCTTGAGACAGAATAGTTAGTGACACAGAAGTAGTCAGTAAGGTGTCAGTCAGAAGTTGACATGCTGACAGGAAAGTGTGAAGTGACTACTGAGCAAAAAAGAGTTCGGTTGCCAGGTTGAGTACAGGACTAAATACTCACTGGACCGAGCACAGATGGGGCACAGGGCCCTAGTTCAGGGGGATGCTTCAGGCTCACCTGATAAAAACCTGCCCGGTGAGGGGACCATCAAGGACCTTACCGACATCAGTGTCCGGGACACAGCAGCAAAGGGAGAACTTGGGGACGGGGACAGAGGTCCAACCCAAGGTACGGGCCAGGACTGTGACAGATGGAGGAAATTCCAAAAAGACTCAAGGCCACGGGGATCCACCAACTACAAACAAGGGGTGCAAGGAAGGGACTCTCACCAGGTCACTACACCGGCACTGGAACGGCACTGGAACAAAGGGAATACCGGATTTAAGAGACCAGCACCAGCCGAGTTGCAGCTACTCCATACCAGTGAGTAAACACAAGTTTAACCGCAGCCCCTATGTCGTCTGAATTTTTCCTACACCTTTGCACATATCGACTACAACCACCATCATCCCTCCCTGGGGCCTAGCTCTACTTGCGGAGAGCCATCACACCTAAGCTGCCCAATACCACCAGTGAACAGGATTGGTAACACCGGGTGACGTGCGCCTTATGGACTGTGTTTTGTGATTGAACTTGTGAATGTGCCCGCCATTTTGTGTGACAGCAAAATTAACTGCACCATAACGGTGGTAAAAAGGGCGCGAAAAGAAGCTCCGCCCATGACTCTGTCAAGGACAGGCAGAAGATGAAGTGACCTGACTCGGAAGCTCCCGAAGTGCTCCAATCCCACGAGAGGGTGGTAAGAGAAAACCAAGGGTGATGGGAAAATGGGGGCGCAAGGCGACAGGGATGCAGTGGAGCCTGGTACGGCCATGGAAGTGTGACTCCCTGGACCCCAGGGGTCACAGGTAATTACATCTACCACATACACACACACACACCCACCCCCTGTGAGGTCACACACATGTCACCCGAAAGGGAGACCTGATGCCTCCCTCAGGGCCAGTAGAGCACACCAGGTGGGCGGAGTCAGGCAGAAAGGCATGCCCACCGAGAAGACTACTGGCCTGAGGCAGGAAGTACAAACAGTTAAGTTCTAGAGAGAGAGCTGACAGGAGGTTAAAAGTGGAGCAGCTGTCAGGGACCCGGGTAGGAGCCTGGGCCCCTTGGAAATGTCAGGCAGGCAGACCGTGGTGGTCGTCTACAGGAGTACTGGTACAGCAACCGGCGGAACCGTACGGACCGGGCTTGGGTTGGAGCCCGCCGGTCCTGAACCGGGGAGTCAACCGTGTACCGGAGCACCAGAAACCGGGTACTCAGACCCCGTCCTAGCTTAGAAGCCACTGAGTATAGGCAAATTAACTGATTGCTGGCAGGACCTCACGGATTCATCCACACCCAAAGTCCCGAAAGAAGGCTAAAAGCCCACCGAGACCGGGTGAGCGCCACCACCAAGGGCCAAACACCCGATGGACCAGCGCCTGCGGGCAACCAAGGGCTCCTCCGGCAGCTCAACGCCGGGGAGCGGGCTACCACTGCTCAGGCAGGGGAGCCGAAACACAACAACCAGAGGTGCACGGGAAAAGGGGCCACCATCAACCCCACAGGGGACATCAGCAGCTGGCCGCGGGGACCGACCACATCCGAACTTTGGTTTACCAATGACTCTGAGTGTGAATCAATCGTGAGTACACCAGTGCCATCCGGGCACGACACTACATCGCGGCATGGCACCCTGCACCCCGACGACAACATCATCGCTTCCAGTTCCCTCCCCAAAACCGGGCCCCAGGACACACCGCCCCTACCCACGGAGGGGCTAACATCTTGGCTGTAGCCGCAACACCGATCCCGGACGAGCCCGCCATCACTTCAGCCGCAGCGGTGGTGCAACTCCGTCACCACGACCCGTGGGTGGCGTCACGACCCGTTGGACGACAGCGCGGCCCTCCCCGGCTGCGCGCCTCGTCCCGTCACCACCACCACTACCACCCCACTGCCTCTCCCCTTAAGAGAGCGGTGTGGCCCCCGGTCCGGAGGCGCTTGTGCCACCGACAACCCGAGCCCGGACCTCGAGCGGCTCGGCCCGAGCAAGCGGAGAAGCAGGCCGGGCCCCTCTCAGGGCGGTACAGAAGCAGCAGAGCTCGGAGCGGTGGCACCGATCATGCCGATCACCCTGCTGTATGTCCCATTAGCGGCGTGGCTGCCCCAGTATGATGGTAAACCAGATGCCTTAATCGGGTTCAAAAAGAAAATATGCAGCGTATTAGACACGTACACAATGACTGGCAAACAAAGAGCGTCTGTTGTGCTGGGACAGTTAATGGGTGCAGCAAAGCTGAAAGTAGAGACTTGGTCGGACGCAGACCGGGAATCAGTGAACACCATCTTTGAAAAATTGAAAATTGCTTTTGAAACCCTCACAGAGGCAGAGCTGAGAATGGGATTTTACAATTGCAGACAGAGACCGCAGGACAGCAGAAGAGACTATGCTCTAAGATTACAAGCAGCAGTGCGGCCCTTAAAGCATTTAGATCCCATCAATGCCCAAAAAGGGAATAAAATGATGATTGAACAGTTCCTGAAGGGGTTGCAATCATATGAGGACCGTAAGCAGCTGCGCCTGTGGGCTCTGGAACATCCAGATGTGGACTTTGCTGTCTTAAAAGACCGAGCAATAAAAGCGCTGCAGCCCCCTGCAACCACAGACCCTACCCCTCCGTCATGGCAAGCCAGTACTGCACCCTTGAGAGTGGAACCCTCATCCCTAACCATCGTGGAGACTAACAGACAGTCTGTGACCCCTGGTGCCTCTGATGACCTTTGTTCCAAAGTGCAACAGCTAAGCAAGGATGTGGCCATGATCTTAAAAAAAGTGATGCAGCTCAAGCTAGAACCCAAACCATCAGAGAGTATCCAGCTGGTCGACTGCCCTGAGGATGTCCCATGGATGTGAGGAAGGAGGATCCCATCGTCTCAAGGAAGAAGCAGCAATCACTACGACTCGTCTGGACAACCCATCTGCTGTCATTGCAACAAGGCCGGCCATTTTGCAAGAGTGGGTCCTTTAAACCGGCAATCCCTGGGGCCAAGGGTCAACCCCCAGGAATAAGATGACAAGGCCCATCTGATTAGCATGACAGGTATGTGGGAGGACGACCAGTTCTGTCCATCACGCTGTACGGAATTCCCACATCTGCATTGTTGGACACCGGCTCGCAAGTAACAACCACCCCGTATGTTCTTTACAAGAGATTCTGGGCTGATACTGAGCTAACCCGTCCGGACTCGGGCCTCACTATTTATGCTGTTAATGGATTACCAGTGACTCAGATCAGGTTCAAGGTAGAGTAGATAAAAGTGGGGAGAGGAGAGTTAAAAGGCCAAGGATTAATTGTAGTTGAAACTGGTGCCAATGAGAAAAATCCACAGATGATTTTAGATACAAATGTAATTGAATATTGTCTGGGAGAAGTGTTGTTCTTAAGTGGGCTTTACATGCTGCGATCTCGCTAGAAAGATCGCAAGCGAGCGTACACGCCCCAGTCGGTTGTGCGACACGAGCAAATCACTGCCCGTCGTGCACAACCTCGCTTACCCCCGTCACATGGACTTACCTGTCCTGCGACGTCGCTCTGGCCGGCAAACCGCCTTCTTCCTAAGGGGGCGGGTCGTGCGGCGTCACAGCGACGTCACACGGCAGCCGTACAATAGAAGCGGAGGGGTGGGGATGAGAGGGACGTAAACATCACGCCCACCTCATTCCTTTCGCATAGCCGGTGGAGGCAGGTAAGGAGATGTTCGTCGCTCCTGCGGTGTCACACATAGTGATGTGTGCTGCCGCAAGAACGACAAACAACATCGCTAATTAGAAGAAAACAATTTTTTATTTTAGAACGACCTCTCCGCGGCAAACAATTTTTGCCGTTTTTGCATTCGTTTTAAGTCACACAAGTGTTACACACTGCAATATCGTTAATGACGCCGGATGTGCATCACAAACAACGTGACCCCGACGATAAATCATTAACGATATCGTAGCGCGTAAAGCCCGCTTTACTCTAACAGGTTACTGAAACTGCCAGCGTCGTTCAGCAGAGGGTCCTGCAAAGAGAAATCAAAGCCCTCCTGCAGCGGCAACAGATAAACTTATCTAGTGGGGAAATTGGTAATGTACGGGAATTAGACTCCAGCCCTATTGTAATACCCCCAAGAAGTGAAATGATGATATGCTGTTGGGCGGCCATAGGCCTCAAAGGGCGAGATTACCAGGCAGTGGAGGAGCTCATATACTCAGAGAATTGGTCTATTGTACTGACAGCCCGGGTGGTTGATGTACACAAGAGAAGGGTTCCTGTACGAGTGCTCAACTGTGGGGAAGAGGAAGCTAAATTGCCCAGGTATGCCCCCATTGCCAAATTGTTTACTGTCACCAATGACTCCATCCAGGCAGTGGAACCTCTAACCTCACCAGAATCAGCAGAGGATAACAGCTCCCCAGAACAGTTCGAGTATTGGTGTCAGAAACTGCATGTAGGCACTGATTCCATTCCTTCTCACCAGAAACAAGGAGTTTATCGGGTAGCACAAGAGTATGAGCAGGTTTTCAGTAAGCATCCATTAGATTTTGGGAGGATAAAAGGGGTGCAACACCATATACCCACAGGAGACCATCCCCCATTAAAGAGAAATATCGGCCTATACCACCAGCTCACTATCAGTGTGCCAAGGAAATGTTGAGCAACATGAAGGAGGCTGAGGTTATCAGAGACATTTTTAGCCCATGATCAGCTCCACTAGTCCTAGTCAGAAAGAAGGATGGCACAATGAGGATGTGTGTAGATTATAGGCAAATAAATCACATAACACATAAAGATGCTTACCCATTACCCCGCACAGAGGAGTCACTAGCTGCACTGAAAGCTGCTAACTACTTTCCACCTTGGATCTCACTAGTGAGTATTGGCAGGTCTCCGTGTCGCGGGCGGAGGAGGGGACGCTGCGCTCACCCACTGCTCGGATCCGGCTGCTGCTGCTGCTGCTGCTCGGTGGCTCAAGTGATGGGCCGGATCCCGGGGACTAGAGCGGCGTTCCTCGCCCGTGAGTGAAAGGGGGATGGTGTGGTTTGGGGATATTGTCCGTGACGCCACCCACGGTTGTGGTGAGGTTGTGACACCACCGCTGCTCTGGACGGGGATCCCGGGAGCGATGACAGGGAGCAGCTTGGATGTTGGTTCTCCCCTCCGTGGGTAGGGGGGGTTGGTTGTCCCGGGGCCCCGGTGAGGGTTAGGGATAACAGGCGGGTTACGGGGCCTGGTGAGGTGCAGGGTCGCGGTGGCAGCGCGGTGCCGCACGGCACGGTGGTACTCACTCAGCCAGTAATTTACATGGAGTCTCTGGTCAAACAAACGGCTGGATGGACGGGTCCCACAGACGGCTGCGGTTGTTCTCCTCCCGGTAGGTTGATGGTGACTGCCTTTCCCTGCACCTGTGTTGTGTTTACGGTTCCAATGGCTTCCCACCGGTAACCCGCTCCCCAGCTTGGATGGATGCTGAGGGAGCCCCTTTTGCCCGCAGGCTCTGGCCCTGGGAACTGTAGCCTTGGCGGTGACTGTGTTTCCCTTTACGGTGTGATTTGTGGCCTTCAATCGGGTCTTGACTGCTGGGAAACCCCGGAGGTTCCCTTCGCTAACGGATTTGACCAGTTTTACGGCGACTCCTAGCCTGGTCGGGGTCCGTAAGCCCTGCCGAATGGTGCTGGCTTCTCTTCACTCCCCAATCCGGTACCGGCGGGCCACCGCCCCGGTCCTTACGGTTCACTCCAATCAACCTCTCCTGCAGACGGTCACCACCGTCTGCCAACCTTGCTGTATGTGCCCGGACCACGCACCCGGACACGGTCAGTCTCCTCTACTACCACTTCACTCTCTAAAACTCATCTGCCTACTTTTTCCGCCTCCTGGACTGTGAACTCCTCGGTGGGCGGGACCAACCGCCTGGCCCACCCCCTGGTGTAGACATCAGCCCCTGGAGGAAGGCAACAAGGATTTGTGTTTGACCTAGGTGTGCCTAGCCGGGGTGTGGGGTGTGTTGTTGTAGTACCTGTAATGACCTGGCTTGTCCAGGGCGCCACATTCCCCCTTAGTAAAATGCAGACCGTCCGCGGGCTGCCCGTCCATCACCGGTTTTATTTTTGTTAACTGCAAAAGAGCAAAACGGTAAAAACATATAAAAACATCACAAACATTTTACAACGGTACGGCTTCTGCTCTTCTCCCACCCAAACAACCTGGCCCTGATACTGCCCCTAAGAAGTGGGCAGCACCCCTTGACCCCAGTCCAGCACCAAGTTGCCCGAGCAGGTTCTGTCTCTTTCAGGGGACCCGTGTCCATGGGGACCCCTGAACCCCCGGAGGATCGCCACCGGTTACGGTAGTGGCGGGCCTGGGCCATCCCTTTCCTCCAGGCCCATCCTCCCAAATCAGCCTCTCCGGAGGCGGTAACGGTATCAAGCCAAACATTTATATTTACATTCCACTAAGTTTGTGGTTGCCCTGCAAGTTCTTGGGCTTGTCCGTAAGCAGTTCCTTACGCAACGGTTGCAGACAGTCCCTACGGGGACAACAGTTGCCGGCAACGGCTGGTTCAATCAAAACCTCAATCAGGTTACTTCTTCGGTTGATTTGATTATCATTCAAAAACTTTCAAACTGGTACAGGTGGTCCCAACGGGGACAACTTGCAGTGGGGCTCCGCTGACTTTGGGGCGGCTACCACCGTAGGGGGTCGGCCCACTCGGGGACCGGACGGTACATTGGGTTCTCCTTCCATAGGCAGTTCAGTCCAGAACCACTGACGGCCGTCAGGAACGGTGGCGGGGGCAGCGTGCTCGGGACCCCCTCTTCCATCAGCGGCATTCTCTCTGGACCTCCGGCTGCAGTGCTGGCCCCCGGCTCCCACGCAATCAGGGCTGGTTCCGGAGTTTGGGTGGACTGATCGCAACGCGGCACGGCTGCAGCGGCCCCTTGCTCACGGGCCCCCACTACGGGAACCATTCTGCGCATCTCCGCCTTCCAATCCAGCAGCTGCTGCAGGCTCTGCGCCCTCACCTTCAAGCAGAACCGGCCCAGCTCCCACTCCAGCCACGCAGCGGTCCCGGCGGGGAGCTCACCCGGGCTGCAGTCTTCAAAGGCTACTCCTCCTCGTTCCCCCAGAGCTTAGACGCCCCGGTGGTGGGTACTCCCGTGCCCGAATTTGAGGACGCCGCCATCTCTCCATCCGCATCCCCCTTAGTCTTTTTTCGGCTCCTCCTCTACAGGGGCGGGGTTTTGGTTTTCGCGCCTCCACTACTCGGGAAGACGCTCGAGCGGGGACTTTTCGCACCTAAAATGGCGGCTTCTCCAAATGTTCAGCCGGACACCTCCAGCGGTCACAAGGCACACCTCTACCAGACGGCAGAGCGGTAAGATCCTGTTCGTGACGCCAAGTTGTCGCGGGCGGAGGAGGGGACGCTGCGTTCACCCACTGCTCGGGTCCGGCTGCTGCTGCTGCTCGGTGGTGGCTCGAGCGGTGGGCCGGATCCCGGGGACTCAAGCGGCGTTCCTCGCCTGTGAGTGAAAGGGGGGTGGTGTGTGGTTTGGGGATATTGTCCGTGACGCCACCCACGGTTGTGTTGAAGTTGTGACACCACCGCTGCTCTGGACGGGGATCCCGGGAGCGATGACAGGGAGCAGCTTGGATGTTGGTTCTCCCCTCCGTGGGTAGGGGGGGGTGGTTGTCCCGGGGCCCCGGTGAGGGTTAGGGATGACAGGTGGGTTACGAGGCTTGGTGAGGTGCAGGGTCGCGGGGGCAGCGCGGTGCTGCACGGCACAGTGGTACTCACTCAGCCAGTAATTTACACGGAGTCTCTGGTCAAACAAACGGCTGGATGGATGGGTCCCACAGACGGCTGCGGTTGTTCTCCTCCCGGTAGGTTGATGGTGACTGCCTTTCCCTGCACCTGTGTTGTGTTTACGGTTCCAATGGCTTCCCACCGGTAACCCGCTCCCCAGCTTGGATGGATGCTGAGGGAGCCCCTTTTGCCCGCAGGCTCTGGCCCTGGGAACTGTAGCCTTGACGGTACTGTGTTTCCCTTTACGGTGTGAGCTATTGCCTTCAATCGGGTCTTGACTGCTGGGAAACCCCGGAGATTCCCTTCGCTAACGGATTTGACCAGTTTTACGGCGACTCCTAGCCTAGTCGGGGTCCGTAGGCCCTGCCGAATGGTGCTGGCTTCTCTTCACTCCCCGATCCGGTACCGGCGGGCCACCGCCCATCCCCGGTCCTTACGGTTCACTCCAATCAGCCTCTCCTGCAGACGGTCACCACCGTCTGCCAACCTTGCTGTATGTGCCCGGGCCATGCACCCGGACACGGTCAGTCTCCTCTACTACCACTTCTCTAAAACTCATCTGCCTACTTTTTCTGCCTCCAGGACTGTGAACTCCTCGGTGGGTGGGACCAACCGCCTGGCCCACCCCCTGGTGTGGACATCAGCCCCTGGAGGAAGGCAACAAGGATTTGTGTTTGACCTTGGTGTGCCTAGCCGGGGTGTGGGGTGTGTTGTTGTAGTACCTGTGACGACCTGGCTTTTCCAGGTCGCCACATCCGTAGCAGAAGAAGACCGGGAGAAGACTGCCTTCGCAACACCGATGGGCCTGTGTGAGTTCAACAGCATGCCATTTGGACTCTGCTGTGAACCTGGAACATTACAAAGACTGATGGAGTGCTGCCTGCGATACTGTAACTTTGAAATCGTGCTACTCTACCTGGATGATGTCATAGTGTATTCAAAAATCTATGAGGCACATCTTGACCACCTGGCTGAGGTATTTGAAGCATTGTCCAAATATGGAGGAAGGTTGAACTAGATGGACCTAGGTCTTTTTTTCAACCTAAGTAACTATGTAACTATGAATGAAGCTGAAGCCATAAAAAAGGCCATTTGCTGAAACCAAAAGTCCAGTATCTTGGGCATGTGGTCAGTACAGAAGGAGAGAAAAGATCACCATCATCAAGAACTGGCCTAGACCAACCACCGTCAAAGAGGTACGTCAGTTCCTAGGCCTGGTAGGATACTACAGGAGATTCATCAAGAGCTACATGAAGATGGCAGCACCTTTGAAAGCACTCCTGGTAGACCAAGCATAGAAGGGCAAGACTTCTGGTCCTCCATTTGAATGGGGTGAAGGAGAAGAGAACTACTTCAGACAGATGAAGTGGGCCCTGACTGGTGACGAGATTCTGGCTTATCCTGACTACAACTTACCCTTTGTGCTATATACTGATGCTAGCAACATGGGATTGGGAACCGTGCTATCTCAAGTGCAGGAAGTTCCTGTAACGATCAGTCCAAAGGTGGATCCACAGGACCGTGCACCGGAATCCCCCAGAGAGACAACCAGGAGCGAACCCCTATTACAGGGACTGTCTGGTGGCCCCCTCAGAGGGCCTAGATGCACAGCAGCCAGGACACAGGTGAGTTCGGGTTCCGCGTCCTTCAGATGTCCATATGAGATATGGCTACTAGTCCAACAGGAGTTGTGGGCAGGACGGATGACTAGAACCACGTACAGGTGCCGAGTGGTAACAACAGATGGAGTCTGGGTCCAGCGAGGAGTGCAGGCTGATGTTGCCAGATGGAATACAGAACCAGCAACGGGTACAGGCTGGAGGAAGATGACGGGATCCACAGCTGATAGTCACCGGGGTAACTCCTGGGAAACCGGCAGGCTGGACGCACTCAGGTTGGCAGTCGGACACTATGGGCAGAGACCAGGTTAACCGGGGTACGAAGCACAGAGGGACCTGAACACCTAGCGCAAGAGGCAAACTACAAGAACATGTTGAACAGGCACCGCCCACAAGAAAAAGGAAGTCTTATATACCCTATACCTGTAATCAGCCATATCCTCTTTCAGCGATGCTGGCCCTTTAAGAAGAGGTGAGTGAGCGTGCCCGCGTCCTAGTGTGCATGTGCGAGGCCCAAGTGCCAGAGACCAGTGCAGGATGCAGAGGAGGAGGAGGAGATGCAAGGGAGCCAGAAGCAGAGTCCCGGACCGCAGCGGGACGCCGGGACCAACGGACAGGGAGCACGGAGCACGCACAGGAGGGAGAGCGGGAGCAGTAGCCGCGGCCAGAACACCCGGAGACTGGATCGTGAGTGACGGATGGCGCCGTGATCCCAGGAGCGTGACAGCTCCGTCCTACTGAGAGGAACCCAAAAAACTACAGTTCATTCAAGTTAGACTTCCTGGCTTTAGTCTGGGCTATCACTGAATGGTTTACTCATTACCTAGTGGCTGAAACGTTCACTGTCGTCACAGACAATAACCCTCTGACCCACCTGGATACTGCAAAGTTGGGTGCACTAGGGCAACGTTGGGTGGCCCGCTTGACAAACAATGTCTTTACCATCAAGTATCAGGCTGGTCGCAAGAATGCCAATGTGGATGTGTTGTCAAGGATGCCTCATTTACCATATGTGGGAGAAGATGTGGATGACCTAGAAGAAATAGAGCTGCCAGCTTTTCACCGCCACAGTGCATCCCAATCTGATCAATCTTGCACCAACCGTCAAGAAAAGAAGCTGAACCCGTTACCTCACTATGGGTGGAAGGAAACATAAGACGAGGATCCAGCTGTTACCTTGGTTAAAGAGTTGATAACCCAACCAGGCTCTTGTCTACGCCCAGATGCTCCACTCGAAGCGCAACATCTATGGAAAGAGAGAAGTAGGCAGTTCATCTATTAAGGCAAACTATATAGAAATGTTACCAACTCTAAAGCCCACGAGTTCGTGTGGCAAGTAGTAGTACCAAAAAAAAATGTCCTTATGGTGCTGGAGGCATACCATGATAAATCAGGACACTTTGGATGGAAGAAGCTGGATGCACTGTTACGTGAGATATTCTATTGGGTTGGCATGAGAACCGCCATAGAGAAATGATGTAGTAGAAACTGTTGAGTAGAGTTGAGCGCGGTTCGCGGTTCGAGGTTCTCCAGTTCGCGGCTCGAGTGATTTTGGGGGCTGTTCTAGATAGAACTAGAACTCGAGCTTTTTGCTAAAGTTCGATAGTTCTAGATACGTTCGAGAACAGTTCTAGCAGCAAAAAGACCAGCTAATTACTAGCTCTGTGACTCTGTGACTCACACTATTATGAAATTTCAGTGTATAGTGTGCGGGAACAGCGCATTCAGATCACTGCTGTGTGTATAATGGCGATCGCCATTTTTTTTTTTTTCCTTGTCTTCCTTCCCTAAGCGCGCGCGTGTAGTGGGGCGGGCCAGCATGTCAGCCAATCCCAGACACATACACAGCTAAGTGGACTTTTAGCCAGAGAAGCAACGGCATGTGTGATAGGATGTCCATGTCACATGTCCCTGCATTATAAAAACGGACATTTTCCTCCAGCACGCCATTATCTGCCTTCTGCGTCCTTGGTGTCAGTCACCGCTGGCGCAGCGCCTATCTCCGATATTGCTGTGTACGCTCTATACACAGCGCTGTACAGAATAGGGATAGCACTTTCTATCAGTCCTTTTAAGGGCTAATACCGGCAGGGTCAGAGCCATAGGTGACAGGTTCGTGAAAACAGAGTTTAACAGCTACACAAGATGACAGCGTCTGTGTAGCTAAGGTCAGGGATTTCCTCGCTGCATTTCCCCATTAGGAGGGATAGAAAGGCAGGCTTCCTTTCCTCTACCCAGAGACCCACAACCCTGCCACTGTACCCTCCTGCCCTTTGCACACTCAAACTCATTGTTACTAAGCCATTTTACTAGCAAACACTGAGTGAACTTAGTGGCATCCTAAACGTGGCTGTTGGACTTCTGTATTGTCCCACTAGTGCAAAGATATTTGCAGCACGTCTGCCTGCATTGCACACTCAAACTCATTGTTACTAAGCCATTATTCTAGCAAACACTGAGTGAACTTAGTGGCATCCTAAAAGTGGCTGTTTGACTTCTGTATTGTCCCACTAGTGCAAAGATATTTGCAGCACGTCTGCCTGCATTGCACACTCAAACTCATTGTTACTAAGCCATTATACTAGCAAACACTGAGTGAACTTAGTGGCATCCTAAACGTGGCTGTTGGACTTCTGTATTGTCCCACTAGTGCAAAGATATTTGCAGCACGTCTGCCTGCATTGCACACTCAAACTCATTGTTACTAAGTCATTATACTAGCAAACACTGAGTGAACTTAGTGGCATCCTAAAAGTGGCTGTTGGACTTCTGTATTGTCCCACTAGTGCAAAGATATTTGCAGCACGTCTGCCTGCATTGCACACTCAAGCTCATTGTTACTAAGCCATTATACTAGCAAACACTGAGTGAACTTAGTGGCATCCTAAACGTGGCTGTTGGACTTCTGTATTGTCCCACTAGTGCAAAGATATTTGCAGCACGTCTGCCTGCATTGCACACTCAAACTCATTGTTACTAAGTCATTATACTAGCAAACACTGAGTGAACTTAGTGGCATCCTAAAAGTGGCTGTTGGACTTCTGTATTGTCCCACTAGTGCAAAGATATTTGCAGCACGTCTGCCTGCATTGCACACTCAAGCTCATTGTTACTAAGCCATTATACTAGCAAACACTGAGTGAACTTAGTGGCATCCTAAACGTGGCTGTTGGACTTCTGTATTGTCCCACTAGTGCAAAGATATTTGCAGCACGTCTGCCTGCATTGCACACTCAAACTCATTGTTACTAAGACATTATAATACCAAAAATTGAGTAAACTTAGTGGCATACAAGAAGTGGCTGTTGTACTCCATTAGTGCCCCACTGGTGCAAATCTATGTGCAGCACCTCTGCATGACACCCTCCTGCTCTGTTTTTAATAAGCTATAATGATAGAAAAAAATGCTGCCATTTAGTGGCATACAAGAACTGGCTGTTGTATTTCATTATTGTCCCAGTGGTGCCAAGCTATTTCTAGCACATGTGCAGGACACCCTCCTGCTCTGTTTTTAATAAGCTATAATGATAGCAAAAAATGCTGCCATTTAGTGGCATACAAGAACTGGCTGTTGGACTTCCATTAGTGTCCCACTGGTGCAAATCTATTTGCAGCACCTCTGCATGACACCCTCATGCACATTTTGCTACGCTAATTTTATAGCAAACTCAGGGAATTCCTTGCTGCATTTGATCATTCGGAGGGATAGAAAGTGAGGCTTCCTTTATCTTTTCCTTCTGTTCATAGACAGCATCTCCAAGTCCACACCCGAAGAGCAATTTCTCCTCCACGTCTAAGTGTGTAGAGGCAGCTAGTGCGCATGCGTGTGCCGATTTACCCCAGCCGCAGCCTAACTACAGTGTTTCGCCTAGTGAGTATGCTCAGCCTGACTGTGCCATTCCTGAGGCTAAGTCTTCATTTCGGGATACAGCGCATGCTCCCACACTTAGTGCGAAAAGCCTCTTTGCACAGGTACTTGCACTCCGTGCCAAGTCTAAGTCCTGTGTTGTGCCTAGACACCATGCTAAAGCTGATAGTCTTTTTTTGGAGACTGTATTTCATGCTACTGAGCATGCTCAGGCACTTACTGCATCATCAGAGACTAGGTCCGGTAAAGAACTCTTTGGCACTGCCCCTGATGTGGGGGGCCGATATAGACCACAGGGCATCAGGTGTCCTGACGATGTAGCCAGGCAACTCCCAAATGGCTTGCAGAGGCCCGCCCCTATGACTTGTCACCTCATTATTGATGGTCAGATGATGACTGGTGAGGTGTTTGTGTCGTGGCAGCCATGAGGTCATTATTGAAGTTGCGGTTCCAAATAGGACGCTAGTTATGCCACTCATGACGTGTCACTCTGTTTTTGTCTACAGGAGGTGCATTGTGGTCCACCCTGGTTTGGGGCGGACCCAGGTTATAAAACGGGCTGGAGCCAACAAGGAGGTGCGCAGTCTTCTATTATGCTCCGAAACAGCACACCTCCATGTGTTGAACCCATTGCGGCTTTAGGCCAGAGGTAGGCAGGGATAGGGCGTCGATGCAGGCCGCCACCACAGTTGGTAACGCAGAACGGTTAAGACCAGCTCCTGTACTACAAGTCCTGCTTGTGCAGCCCAGTGGCATTAACAGGCCTGCTGCTGCTGATGCGCCTGCTGTCCACAGGTGTGGCCCCAATGCACACGGTCAGCGTACTCAATGGCCCCTGTGATGTTAACAGGGAGTTCCTGGGCTGGGTGGGCGTGTGGACCCTGTGACGCTAACAGGGCTCCCAGTCTCCAGATCCCAGTGGCGTCTAACTCGGTTCAGGCAACTATTAGTTTCATAGCCACACAGATCTGTATCCTCCACCTAACCTTCCAAATGCCAACCTCTCCTTTTCCATCTGGGAGCACGGTGGACATTGACTGCTGATGGGGATATATACCTTTCTCTTTCTTTTCTTATTAATTTTTGTTATATAGCGGTAACATAGTATATACCACCTTATCCAAATCTGCCAGTCCTACCGTAACAGATGGTGTTTCTTCATCAAATGTTACTTTTGCTTAACCACCAAACCCACGGGCAAAAACTTTTTTCCCCTTTCCAACACAACTGTTCCCCTTTCCACCAGCATCTGTCCTTTTTCAACTCATTTGGTATATGACCAAAAGTGCAACTCTGCAGGGACACCGTACTCAATGCCATCTCAGCACAGTAGCCAGCCCTCGGTCCCTCAGATGTGGACAAGTAAAAGACCATTTCCTCCTATCCATGACAAAGCGTTGAGATTCACTCTGTTCAGCACTGGTGTTTACTGGAAAAGCAGATCTAAGAATCCGTACCACCTTCTGCAGATACTCCTGTATACGTGCGTCCCTTTCTATGGCAGGAATTATTTCGCCAAATTTTGTCTTGTACCAGGGATCTAACAGTGTGGCAACCCAGTAGTTAGCATTATTTCAAATTCATACAATCCGAGGGTCATGTTGTAGGTAGTGCAGCAAGAAGGCGCTCATGTGTCTTGTGCATCCAGGAGGACCAAGTCCTTGGTGTGTTGGTGGCAGAGAGGTGAAAATCGTGCCTCCTTCCTCTGCCCTCTCCCCCCAACCTCGCACAACCGAAATGTGAGCAAGCTGTCACTCATCTGCTGAGTCTTCCATGCCCATCGCCAGTTCGTCCTCCATTTCTTCATGGGCTCCTGCACCATCCTCAACAATTTTTGTTGATACTATGCGCCCTTGTTAATCCCTCTCCCCCACCATGACTGCCGCCTAGGTGCCGCTCACCGTCTGGACCTTGTAGATCTTATTATCCCTTCTGCATATGACTCCTCCTGTACTCCCTCCCCTTCCTCTTGGACCAACACCTGACTCCGAATAATGCTCACAGTATGCTCCATCTTGTAGATGACCAGAATTGTCACGCTGAGAATGGCATCGCCAGTGCTAAACATCTTCGTCGACATTTGTAAACTGTGTAGAAGGGTGCATAGGTCCTTGATCTGACACCACTCCAGCAGCGTGATCTGCACCACCTCTGGATCAAGTTAGCCCAGGGTATACGTCAGACCGTATTTCAGCAGGGCTCTGCGGTGCTGCCACAGACGCTGCAACATGTGCAGATTCCAATTCCTGCGTGTCAGAACATCGCATTTCCGGCGTTTAACCGCCAGACCCTAAGGGGCACTTTGCACACTGCGACATCGCAGGTGCGATGTCGGTGGGGTCAAATTGAAAATGACGCACTTCCGGCATCGCATGCGACATCGCAGTGTGTAAAGGCTGGATGATACGATTAACGAGCGCAAAAGCGTCGTAATCGTATCATCGGTACAGCGTCGGCGTAATCCATAATTACGCTGACGCGACAGTCCGATGTTGTTCCTCGCTCCTGCGGCAGCACACATCGCTGTGTGTGAAGTCGCAGGAGCGAGGAACGTCTCCTACCGGCCTCACTGCGGCTTCCATAGGATATGCGGAAGGAAGGAGGTGGGCAGGATGTTTACATCCTGCTCATCTCCGCCCCTCCGCTCTGATTGGCCGCCTGCCGTGTGACGTCGCAGTGACGCCGCACGACCCTCCCCCTTAACAAGGAGGCGGGTCGCCGGCCACAGGGACGTCGCACGGCAGGTGAGTGTGTGTGTGAAGCTGGCGTAGCGATAACTTTCGCTATGCCAGCTATCACCACATATCGCTGCTGCGACGGGGGCGGGCACTATCGCACTCGGCATCGCAGCATCGGCCTGCGATGTCATAGTGTGCAAAGCCCGCCTTAGACTTCAGGAGCGATGAAAGTTGTTGAGCTGCTGGGTGCGAAGGATGAAAGTGAGCACATAGCAGCGTGCCCGCTGCACAAGGCCATGTAGGCCGGGATGGTATTTTAAAAATTGCTGGAGAATCAGATTCAACACGTGAGACATACAAAGCGCGTGTGTCATTTTGCCCTGCCGAAGGGCCGCAGACAGGTTTGCATCATTGCCGAACACGGCTGTTAAGTCACCAACGTAGTCCACTCAATTAATTTGTACTCCGGTCGCCAGGTGACAACGTGTTCCTTTCGCGCATAGTGCTGATGATGGGAAAGGAGTCGATGCCAGCGGCGCAGGTGGACGCAGGTTATGGTCACCCACTGGGTTGCGTTACCTTGACAGATACAGAACCACAGGCTGAATGTAGGTGGTGGGTATCTCACAGATGAAGTACCATCATTCAGCTACAACCAATGGGAAGACACCACACCCTTTTTTAGCCCCTCCTGTCTGCAGACCACTGCCAGACAAAGCTATGAACCTCTTGTTACTGTTACCCCCAGTTCAGTTTTATGATTTTGTGTGCTTGTTACCTGACTACTTTTCCTGCTTGCTGTTTATGTACCTTGTTGGCCGATCCGCATTTCACCTCTGCTTGTTTTCTGATTAAGTCCTGGCCATCCCATTCTGTTCCTCTTCCTCAATTAATGTTTTTGACCCTGCATGACTACTATTCTCTGGAACTGCAGCCTTCCACAGGTATTGATCAACTTGGGCCCTGTGTAATTCCAAATCACTGTATAGGGGTTAAAGGGTTTCAGGGTTCTGGGTGTCCAGCTTGGTGAGTGGCTTGCCTCTAGCCTATCCTTTACAGCCCATCTGAGTGTGTCGATCCAGGCAGGCGTTACACCGTGCCCTCTGCAGAAGGCCAAGTAGGCTGGGATAGTGTTTTAAAAATTGCTGGACAACCAGGTTCAACACGTGAGCCATACAATACCATTGGCACGTGTGTCACATTGCCCTGAAGAAGGGTCGCAGACTGGTTTGCATCATTGTCGCACCCGACCTTCCCTGGCTGCTGGTTGAGTGGAGACAACCATTGATGAAACTCGGTCTCACTCTCCAGAGCTTACCGTCCACAACTCCTCAGCGGTGTGACTCACATTTCCCAGACATTTTTAAGTAAAGAGTCGACCGCATCATGCTGTTGAGCTGTGCTGCCAGCATAGTAAGGAGGTGTGTGGGATTCCTTGGGAACAGTTACAAGGAAGGGTGGCCTGACCACACAGGGTTTGGGCCGAGGTGGAGGACCCACACGAGGTTGAGGAGGCAGAAGCAGTGGAGGAACTTGTACATACAGAGGAAGGATTGAGACACAAGTCGTGGGGACGGCAAGACTTGTACAGCAAACCCTTCTCCATCTCTCACCATAGTTACCCAGTGCCCAGTCAGCAACATGTAACTCCCCTATCCATGCTTACTGGTCCAAGTATCTGTGGTGAAATGCACCCTGTCACACACAGAGTTTCTCAAGGAATCGGTGAGGTTGTGTGCGACCTGCTGTGGTAGCGCGGGCACGCCTTTCTTGGAGAAGGAGTGACGACTGGCCATCGGCTCTTCGGGCACTGCAATGGGCATAAGGTCTCGAAAATCCTCGGTCTGAAAAGGGTGTAAAGGCAGCCTTTCAGTTGCCAACAAGTTGCAGATGATGAAACTCAACCTCTTAGGCATGTCATGCCCTTCGAAAATCATGTAAAACACAGCGAGGGGACTCCAACCACAGTCTCCCTCGTTTCCACTAATTGAGCCACACACACCCCACTTGACTGGCATCAGTTGACCCCCCTTTTGAAAAAGAAAAAGATGCTTGGCATGAAGCCCTCTCACAAATACGCGTGCCTTTCACCTCCCCTGGATGACCCAGGGGAAGAAAAGTCCTCTGAGAGCCATGACTTGTTCATCTTGGTTCTTTTACAAACACAGCGAGGGGACTCCAACCACAGTCTCCCTCATTTCCACTAATTGGGCCACACACACCCCACTTGACTGGCATCAGTTGACTCCCCTTTTGAAAAAGAAAAAGATGCTTGGCATGAAGCACTCTCAAAAATACGCGTGCCTTTCACCTCCCCTGGATGACCCAGGGGAAGAAAAGTCCTCTGAGAGCCATGACTTGTTCATCTTGGTTCTTTTACAAACACAGCGAGGGGACTCCAACCACAGTCTCCCTTGTTGCCACTAATTGGGCCACACACACACCACTTTACTGGCATCAGTTGACCCCCCTTTTGAAAAAGAAAAAGATGCTTGGCATGAAGCACTCTCAAAAATACGCGTGCCTTTCACCTCCCCTGGATGACCCAGGGGAAGAAAAGTCCTCTGAGAGCCATGACTTGTTCATCTTGGTTCTTTTACAAACACAGCGAGGGGACTCCAACCACAGTCTCCCTAGTTGCCACTAATTGGGCCACACACACACCACTTTACTGGCATCAGTTGACCCCCCTTTTGAAAAAGAAAAAGATGCTTTGCATGAAGCACTCTCAAAAATACGCGTGCCTTTCACCTCCCCTGGATGACCCAGGGGAAGAAAAGTCCTCTGAGAGCCATGACTTGTTCATCTTGGTTCTTTTACAAACACAGCGAGGGGACTCCAACCACAGTCTCCCTCGTTGCCACTAATTGGGCCACACACACCCCACTTGACTGGCATCAGTTGACCCCCCTTTTGAAAAAGAAAAAGATGCTTGGCATGAAGCACTTTCAAAAATACGCGTGACTTTCACCTCCCCTGGATGAGCCAGGGGAAGAAAAGTCCTCTGAGAGCCATGTCCACATTGTCAGTGGACAGACACGTGTGCTTATCTGCCAGCAGACCCCCAGCAGCACTGAAGACAGGTTCCGAGAGAACGCTGGCTGCAGGACACGACAAGATCCCCAAGGCGTACCTGGCAAGCTCAGGCAATTTATCCAGATTGGAAGCCTAAAATGAGCAGGGCTCAAGTTGCACAGTAATGGCATCGACGTTTCTTTGCATATACTCATATATCTGTGTCTCCTCCTCTTTTTCCTTGTCCTGCTCTTTTGTTTTCGCATGAGTATGTCCTTGTCACTTTCCCATGTGTTTGTGTTGTGTTGTGAGTTGTTTGTCACCTTTTGGACACCTTTGAGGGTGTTTTCTAGGTGTTTTTATGTGTTTGTGATTGCCTGCCATTGTTTCCTATGCGGTTCGAGTTCGGTTTGTCGAACGTTCGACGAACTGAACTCGAACGAGACCTCCGTTCGACGAACCGAACTCGAGCCGAACCACGACCGGTTCGCTCATCTCTAAACCTGAGAAGAAAAGACTGTGACAGCCAAAGAGCACCACTACAATCAATTGTAACCAAACAGCCATAGGAACTCGTAGCCTTAGACCATGTGAAATTAACAACTAGTAGACAAGGCTATACATATGCTCTTAGAATGGTGTACAACTATTCCAGATTCCTAATGGTACTTCCAGTAAAAGACTTAAGGCCACTTTACACACAGAGATAAATCTTTGGCAGATCTGTGGTTGCAGTGAAATCATGGACATATTGTTCCATTTGTACACAGCCACAAACCTGGCACTGATTGTCCACAATTTCACTGCAACCACAGATCTGCCACAGATTTATCTCTGTGTGTAAAGTGGCCTTTACTGTAACAGCACAAACTGCAGCAATAATCTTCCAAGCCTACTTTTGTAGACCACATGGATACCCAGAACAGGTACTAACAGATCAAGGTCCTGCATTTGAAGCTGAAGTATTCCAAGAGTTTTGCAACTTATATGGATGTAAGAAAATTCGTACTATGCCTTATCATCTACAAACCAATGGCATGTGGGAGAAAATTAATGAAGTGGTCATCGACTTTTTGAAAACTTTGTCATTGGAGGAAAGAAACATGTGGCCAGAAAAGTTGCCTAACTTAGTGGACATATACAACAACATTCCTGTAAGTTCCACCAACTGTACACCAGCGAATCTAATGAGCGCAAGACATAGAAGATTGCCAGTTTAGAAATGGGAATTGAAGTTCCTGAAGTAAATTCACCAGATGCTGATTGGGACTCTACTCGCCAAGCACAATACAGAAGAGTACAAGAATGTGTAGAATGAAATTTGAATCAAAGAAGACAAAAATAAGAAAAGGACTACAACAAAAACACACAACTTGTTTCCTTAACACCAGGAGAAATGGTTCTCAAGAGAAAAAGGAGAGTCCATAAACTTGATGATCAGTGGGAAGCAGAATCTTGCACTGTGCTATCTTCTCCTTTTGATAATAAGAAGACCTGCTTAATTAGCAAAGATGAAGGGAAAACATCAGCAACAGTCTCAAGAGATCATCTAAACAAATGTCCAGAACAATTGAAGTCCAAAAAAAAAAATCCCTTGTGCACCTCAAGTGCAAAAAAAGAAAGAGAAGGGGATACATACAGTCCTGGAGACTTTCCTGAAAATTGGTCTCAGTACAATGGAGCCATCATAGTACTTACTTTCCCACAACTAGCAGAAATCCAAGAAAGAATAGAAGAACCTGTCCAAGTTCAAGAAGAACCACCTATTGTAGCCGAACCAGAAGAAACTGCAATTGGTAAACCTGTCAATCCTGCAGAGAGACTAAGGGGTACTTTGCACACTACGACATTGCAGCTGTGATGTCGGTGGGGGTCAAATCGAAAGTGACGCACATCCGGCATTGCTGTCGATATCGTAGTGTGTAAATCTTTTATGATACGATTAACAAGTGCAAAAGCGTCGTAATCGTATCATCGGTGTAGTGACCGACATTTCTATAATGTAGCTGCAGCGACGGTATGATGTTCCTCATTCCCCTGCTGCAGCACACATCACTGTGTGAGAAGCTGCAGGAGCGAGGAACATCTCCTACTTGCGTCACCACGGCTCACGCCGCCTATGCGGAAGGACGGAGGTGGGCGGGATATTTACGTCCCGCTCTCTCCGCCCCTCCGCTTCTATTGGCCGCCTGTTGTGTGACGTCGCTATGACGACGCACGACCCGCCCCCTTAGTAAGGAAAAGGTTCGCCGGCCAGAGCGACGTCGCAGGGCAGGTAAGTGCATGTGAAGCTGCTGTAGCGATAATGTTTGCTATGGCAGCAATCACGAGATATCGCTACTGCGACGGGGGTGGGGACTATCGCACTCGGCATCGCAAGCATCAGCTTGCGATGTCGTAGTGTGCAAAGTACCAATAAGGAGTCGCAGACAATTACCCAGTCTACCTATAACACATAGGCTTACCCAGGGTACAGACACCAGAGTACAACAGGGACAACCTGAGACACTTGGGATACGTAGGTCAAATCGTAGAAACCTTGGTCAGCCCCCGCTCAGGTACAGAGAGTAGGTGCCAAAATAACAAATATAACAAGGTATCCTGATGTAAATAGATTGTAAATAGTAGTGTATATGTGGATTCTGCTTCAAGTTCATAATGTTTGATATAAAAATGGACCACCAGCTACTGGACTGGTAGTAGCAAAAACTTGCCTTGTAAAAAGTTGCACCAGTTGTGCACACTACCAGAGTAATACTGCAGCAAAGTCTTTCGAAGAGGACCTGTATTCTGCAGCAAAGTCTTTAGAAGAAGACCCTTATTTTCAACAAAATTTCGGGAGAGTAAAGGTCGCAGGAAGAGTCTGCGGCAGAGGAGGCCGAGACCCAGTCGTCATAACAACCGGCAACATACCTCCCAGGGACCCCGAGTTGTGGGTGGCAGAAGGGGTACCTCATGTAAATATGTTTTAATTTATCTAAAATGTTGAAGAAAAATGCCTCCCTTGCATGGGAAGAATGTTACCAGGTTGTTGGTGTATATAAAAAAAATGTGATAATTTATTGTTTATGTTTGCAGCCCAAGGACGTGCTGGGATTTACCAAGGGGGAATGTGGCACCCCTGATTGTCAGGTGCCACAGGGTACTACATCTAACCCTGGATTCCTGGAAGACTAGTGATGGTAACACCACAACACACACACAAAATCACGCCCTCTTGGGTAACAGGCTAGAGATGGACTTAACAGGTGGTCACCTATTGGTTGGGATGCATGCAACCCATTAGTCAGAAGCCTGAGAGGAGGAGAGGCTAGTGAGTGGCGTGAACGGACCTCTTGAGAATAGTTAGTGACACAGAAGTAGTCAGAAAGAAGTCAGTAAGGTGTCAGTCAGAAGTTGACGTGCTGACAGGAAATTGCGAAGTGACTACTGAGTAAAAAGGAGTACAGTTGCCAGGTGGAGTACAGGACAAAGTACTCACTGGACCGAGCACCGTCGGGGCACAGGGCCCTAGTTCAGGAGGACGCTTCAGGCTCACCTGGGACCATCAAGGACCTTACCGACACCAGTGTCCGGGGCACAGCAGCAAAGGGAGAACTTGGGGATGGGGATGGAGGTCTGACCCAGCAAGGTTCAAGCTGCCTGCCATACGGGCCAGGACTGTGACAGACGGAGGAAATCCTAAAAAGACTCAAGGCCACGGGGATCCACCAACTACAAACAAGGGGTGCAAGGAAGGTACACTCACCAGGTCACTAAACCGGCACTGGAACAAAGGGAATACCGGATTGGTAGAGACCAACACCAGCCGGGCTGCAGCTACTCGATACCAGTGAGTAAACACAATTTAAACTGCAGCCCCTGTGTCATCTGAATTCTTCCTACACCTTTGCACCTATAGACTACAACCACCATCTTCACACCCTGGGGCCTAGCTCTACTTGTCGAGTGCCATCATACCTAAGCTGCCCAATACCACCAGCCCCAGCAGTGAGAGACTTTTGCAGCGGCGGCTTTCCCCATATAGCCGCATACCGCAAGTGGCATCACGAAAAAAATGTACTTTTATTTACTTCCTTTATTTACTTTTATTTACTTACTTTATTTACTTACTTCCAAATCCCCCTTTCAAGCGAACCCCAGGGTCACGGAATCGGGCCACGGCCACCACAGTGACATTTACCTGCAATCTGAGGCCCGGACCGAGTACCCCACAGCCCTGGGGCGAGTCAGTTTCTTCAGGCCGGTGTCCATCATCCCTCTGGCAGTCATCATCGTAGACAGTTAGTAATACTTGCGACACTAGGGCTCACTTAGCCAACCATCATTTCATTCTAAACATCATCATGACAGACATTCCCTTCCTTTGATTCCTTCCACTCAGTGTGAGGTACTACATCTTGACCTGTCCCTTTCCACTATCTTTGATTGCATCTTCAAGCTCCAGGTCTGTGTCTCCTGCCCCCGGACTCCGCTCACCTTCATCCGAATCTGGGCCCTGGCGGTTCTCTAGCCGGACGACAACTAAGCCCACCAGGATTAGCCATAGGCTCTGGATCTCAGGTTACCTCAGGGTTCCCTGACTGGCTCTAGCACCAAATCCACATCTTCAAACCCTATTCTACACTGGTTCTTCTCGAGACCTCCCAACTATCCTCTTTCCTGCATATGTTAATTTCCCTTAACCCTATTTCTTTCATTCTGCCACTATGTCAGCCCAACCATTAAAAGGCGCCTTTGGTAACAGTCCCGCTCTACTATATCTGGAACCTGCACCCAGCTAGCAGCACAACACATTACCATATGCAATCAGTACTTAATATAACACACAATGTACATGATATAACCGGTACAGGGCAAGCCCACCTTCTACATTTTCACAAAATGAATCAATAAGATGCTAAGAACTAAATTTCTAGCTTTCTATTTGTGTTTTCACAGATAGGGCACATGCCTATTATAGTGTTTGGGACTGTTCACATGTTTGTTGCATTTATGGACCAAGTAAGACCTGTCCATTTTTGAACCAAGCTATGGATCAAACTCACCCATTCAAATCTATGAATCCATGAAAACGTCGAACAGGCCATTGAAGGCATTCTACTTGCCTCCAAGTGCTGTCCATTTTCCACTGAACACTTTCTAGGAAAAGGCTGAAAAATTTCCAGCAATTTCTTTTTGCATACGAGAAAATCTGATGGAAAAGATATAGAACAAATACTTATTAAAATATCATCCATCACACTGATGAAAATAGATAACTTTTCTTAATGTAATAGAAAAACAAAACGACATGTCTGATTGAGACCTGGATCAGAGACAAAGTTGTGTACAACTGGTTATCCCTACTGTCAAATCTGCCTTTCAGCTGTGTTTCAAAAACAATTGGGGGGGGTTGCCTCCCAGTTTAAAAACCACCACATCAGATTGTTCGGTCATCCTGCCAAAAAGAACAATTTCTATTAACATAAAGAGCACGGATTTGCCAGGATGGCAGCACGTGCTTAGAAAGAGTCACACTGTAGGTAATGTATTGTCTACCAGGCTTTAACAAGAAAGCACAATTGCCAAAACAAGGCTTTTTGAAATGTGGTGGCCACGAGTGCATTATGGGTACATGAGCAAAAAACCCAGATCATTTTCACATCAATGATAAAAAACTCTCTGTCAAAATAAATTCCTTCTTAAATTGTGATAACCATCATGTAGTTTGCTATTCACTAAACGGTTTACAATTCATTCTATGTGGGGTGCACAACTAGAAAGCTAAAAACTAGAATCTCTGAACATGTCAATAATATAAGTAATAAAGAGAAGAAGGTATCAGAAGTGGTTACACACTTTGTAGAGCAACTTAACAGGAATATGAAATATTTTAACTTTTTTGATATTGTGGGGAGGCAATTAAACCAAAAAAAAGCTGTAGCGAGAGGCAGTCTGGATTTTAGAGCTTGCCACAAGTACTCCTTTAGGTGTGAATTATAACAATCACCTATTATACAAGGGGCTGCTGATAAGTCTTTGGCTTTGTGATCTTTTTTGTTTCTATGGTAACGAATGTTACATCACATGAAAGCCTTATGTGTCTAATATATGTTTTTAAAATTTTGTGATTGTTGCTTATGACAACAGTTTTCTACGCACGCGGGAAATCAAAATGGCGGAGTATAATGCGATATTCACATCAACTGAGAGCAGAGGAGTGATAAAATTCTTGTTTCTCCAAGGAAAGTCCGCAAAGGATATTCATGGTGATATGTCGCAGATATTGAGGGATCAATGGCCTTCATATGCCACAGTTATGAAAAGGGTTGCCAAATTTAAAACGGGCCACTTTAGCAACAATGAGGAGGAACGTCCTGGGCGACTGAGAGTGGTTGTTTTTCTGGAGATCGTCAATGCTGTGCACAACCTCATACTGGAGAATCGACAAATTTCACTTAAAGCAATAGCAGACATCATGGGGATTTCCCATGAACGTGTTTGTGTCATTATCCATGAACATTTGGACATGAGGAAGCTATCTGCAAAGAGGGTTCCCAAATGTTTGACAACAGATCAGGGAAGCATTGCGAGTAAAAACTTCCCGGTCCATTTGTTAGCATTTCCAGACTGATAAATACTTCCTGGATCGACTGCTCACTATGGATGAGACCTGGATTTATTTCTATAACCCTGAAAACAAGGAGCAGTCAAAAGAGTGGAGGTACAGTGGTTCTCCTCATCCAAAGAAGTTCAGGGTGCAAAAATAAGCCACTAAGGTGATGGCATCTGCATTTTGGGATAAGGAGGGCATGCTGCTAGTGAACTACCATCAAAAGGGTTCCTGTTATGATTCAGGGACTAAGGAGGATAAAAAATGCAGAACACTAAAAGGTAACAGAGTGGCTGGAACCTTAACGGACTGCAGACCTAATCCTGACACGCAACTAGAAGTAGCCGTGGGACGAGCCTATGATGACTTAGTCGTCTCGACACAGCTAGAGAACTAAATATTCTTACAGAGAGAAATATTAGAAAAGCTAATCTGCCTCAGAGCAATCCCCAAAGAATAGATAACCCCCTACATGTAAAGACTACGGTGACATAGGAAAACACAATACAAAGATAGAAAAAAAAGATTCAGCAAAGGTGAGGCCCAAACTATCTTTATAGGAAAGGATAGGAAGGAGCAACTGTCTGCAGCCGTAAAAACCCTAATAAATATCAGCAGCCTGATATGGAAAAAACCCTGAGGTCATACAACCTGTGCTATATCAGCACAATGTTACTGGAATCCAAAAATACTAATATAGATGAGGGACTGAATGAATACCAAGCATCACAAAACACATTGCAGAATCATGGAGCTAAGTACATAGGCACTCCCAGCAGGGAATGATCCAATTCCACCAAGAACTCCACACAGACAAAATCGGAATCAAGCATTAGTATCAAAACAGAAAAAACAAGACAGTTGAAAACAATAAGCTGAGGCACAAGACCACTTATCTGAGAGGAGTTCTGGTAGTGAGCAGGGCTGGTTACAGAATGTCCTTAACACATAGGATATCCATTGAGCACTGGCAAGTAACAGGAGAAAACAGCTCAGTTATATAGTCCAATCAGAAATACCTGATTGCCAGTCCTCCACAGGTGTGTGGCTTTCATTCCACACATCAACTGCACCACCAGCACTGACTACAAGAGGGAGCCACAAACTGGAAAATGTATTCACAACAGTACCCCCCTCTTTGAGGAGTGGTCACCGAACCCTCACCGGATCCCCACGGATCAAGCAATCAGCATATATGTCGGAAGCAACCACCCAAGAATTATCCTCCTGACCATAACCTTTCCACTTGAACAGATACTGGAGCTTCTGCCTAGCAATACGGGAATCCAAACATTTTTCTACTACATATTCCAGATCCTCTTTCATAGGAACATGTCTGGAAGACAACCAGACCAAGTCTCCTACCTCAAATCGGGGCCCCACAGTTCTACGTTGGTTGGCAAACCGTTGGGCATTTTCTTGGGAGTGGGACAATTTATCCACCACTTGATCCCGAATATGCTGCATTTTCTCTACTGCCGAATCAACACCCGGGCAGGCGGAAGCCTCCATCTGCCCCGAAGAAAACTGAGGATGAAACCCGAAATTGCAAAAAATTGCAAAAAAAAGGAGACATCAAAGTGGCCGAACTAGCTCTATTATTAAGAGCAAACTCAGGCAAGGACAAAATAGAAACCCAGTTGTCCTGATCAGCCGACACAAAACATCGCAAATAGGTTTCCAAAGTCTGATTTGTTCTCTCAGTCTGTCCATTGGTCTGAGGATGAAACGCAGAGGAGAAGGACAACTCAACTCCCAGCCTAGAACAAAAAGCTCTCCAAAATCTAGACACAAACTGGACTCCCCTATCGGACACAACATTCTCAGGAAAACCATGCAAACAAACCACCTGATGAAATAGGAATCAAGCATTATTATCTAAGCAGAAAAAACAACAAGAAAGTGGAAAACAATAAGCTGAGGCACAAGACCACTTATCTGAGAGGAGTTCTGGTACTGAGCAGGGCTGGTTACAGAATGTCCTTAACACATAGGATATCCATTGAGCAGTGGCAAGTCACAGGAGAAAACTGCTCAGTTATATAGTTTAATCAGAAATACCTGATTGCCAGTCCTCCACAGGTGTGTGGCTTTCATTCCACACATCAACTGCACCGCCAGCACTGACCACAAGAGGGAGCCCCAAACTGGAAAATGTATTCACAACAGGTTCCTGTTGGGAATATCATCAGGGATCATGCGGTTTCTGGGAGTGTTTCTGGGCTCTCACTGGTGGCTAGCGCTGGTAGTGAGTCTGATTCTGCATCTGTCGCACAGACAGGTGTGGAAGATGGTTGCTGTTCCAGGAAAGCCAATGAAGTCCAGGCTGGATGAATATTGGAAGGCAGTTCTGTGTAACCTTTGCCAGTGATTATTGTTTCTGCTCCAAGAAAAGATGTCCTGAAATTTGTCCTCCTGCCTTTAGGCTTTTTGCCTTTCCATGTAGGATTGGTTTTTGCTTCTTTCTGCTCCTTTTTTGGATTCTCCAGGAATAATATCTACAGCAGTTTTTTTTTTTTTTTCGTTCCTTTGCATCAGTTTTTGTTCCTATGTCATCCAGAGTCTGCAGCTATGCCTGATAAGTATTTTGTATTTTCTTCCTGAGATTTGTTCTAATTCATTTTTCTGTCTTTTTGTTTGCAGTTAATGGGAATTGTGTAATCTCAGTGATTTTTCCTTGAGAAGGTTTATTCTCTTAGTCTGGGCTTGGTTTAGGCTGGATTGTACTTATGGGTGTTTCTGCTTAACCTATGAAGTCTATTCCTAATTCAATGTTTGAGAAAATTCTCTTTTGTTTCTTGCATGGGAATAAGTGTTCTTTCTGCACAATTTTTTGAGGACGATTTATTTCCAGCAAGAAGGGAGTGTTTACTCCCAGTCTGATTAGGATTTTGAATTTATACAAGAGTTCCTGATATAGTGGGAGGAAGATCATGTAATCTTTAAGGCATTTTTGATTATCAGGTATTGGTATTTTTTCAGGGTTTTCAATGGCTGCAACGAGTAATCTCTTCTATCATTTTTGTATCTAGCTAGCAAAGCCTCATTTTTCCTAACCCTATATTAACCATCTGTGTGCTGTCTTTTTCCTTACATCACCAATTTTATATGTTGGGGGCTTTACTATCCTTTTTGGGCTGCTCTGAGGCAAGTCAGGATTCCTCATTCCATCTTTGAGGATAGTTAGTTCTCCGACGGTGACGCGGTGTCTAGGTTGGTTAGGAACTCTCCACCACTACTTCTAGTTGTGTTATGCAGTTAGTGGAATGCAGCCAGCTAAGCTTCCAACCACTCTTGTGCATTATTTTCTACCTCTTTTGGGATTTTTGTAAGATCATTTGCAGTGGTCTCCTAACCATAACAGGTTCCACCATCAATGCAATGTATTACATTGAACTTTTGGACCAATTGAAGGCAGCTCTGAAGACCAAACGGTGTGGTAAGCTGTTCAAAGGAATCTCCGTCCACACTACACAAGCGATAAGGGCAAAACTGGCAGTGCTGGGCTTCCAGCTGGTTGTTCACCCACCTTATTCACCAGATCAAGCTCCCTCCAACTATAATCTGTTTCTAAACCTGAAGAAACACCTCAAAGGTACCAAATTTCACACCATTTCTGATGCTATGGCTGCTACGGATGCCTGGTTTGAGGCACAACCGAAATCTTTCTTCTGCTAGGCTTACCGAACTTGGAATACCAATGTAAGAAGTGTGTTGACATCAGTGGAGAGTATGTGGAATAAATGTAAAGTTTCATCATCCTATCTCGTTTCTTTCTAGGTAAAGCCAAAGACTTATCAGCAGTCCCTCGTACGTTTAATAGATGCTCTTTTAGTTTCACAGAGTTGGGAGTGTGTATATATATACACACATACACATGGAGAGATAAATATAAATATATATATATATATATATATATATATATACTAGCTGTAATACCCGGCGTTGCCCGGGATAGTAACTGTCTCTGTCACTCTCCCAGTCTCTGTATGTCTGTCTATCTCTCTGTCTCTTTTTCTGTCTCTGTCTGTCTCTCTGTCTCTTTTTCTGTCTCTGTCTGTCTCTGTGTATGTGTCTATGTCTTTGTGTCTATCTCTCTGTCTGTCTCTGTATCAGTCTCTCTGTCTCCCTCTATCTCTTTGCCTGTCCCTCTCTGTCTTTTTCCCAGGTCTGTCTCTTTCTCAGTCTGTCTCTTTCCCAGGTCTGTCTCTTTCCCAGGTCTGTTTCTTTCCCTTTCTCTTTACCTGTCTGTCTTTGTCTGTATCTCTGTCTGTCTCTTTTGCTGTCTGTCTCTTTCCCTGTCTGCTTGTCTCTGTCTGTCTCTATCTCTGTGTCTTTTTCCTCGTCTGTCTCTTTCCCGGTCTGTCTTTTTCCAGGTCTGTCTCTTTCCCAGGTCTGTCTCTTCACCTTTCTCTTTACCTGTCTGTCTTTGTCTGTATCTCTGTCTGTCTCTATCTCTGTGTCTTTTTCCTTGTCTGTTTCTTTCCAGGTCTGTTTCTTTCAGGTCTGTCTCTTTCCCCATCTGTTTCTTTCCCCGTCTCTTTCGTTGTCTGTTTTTATCTGTCTCTCTGTCTGCCTGTCTTGGCTTGTCTATATCTCTCTGTCTCTTTCCCAGTTTGTCTTTTTCCCCATCTGCCTCTTTCACTGTCTGCTTGTCTCTGTCTGTCTCTATTTCTGTGTCTTTTTCCTTTGTCTGTCTCTTTCCCAGGTCTGTCACTTCACCTTTCTCTTTACCTGTCTGTCTTTGTCTGTATCTCTGTCTGTCTCTATCTCTGTGTCTTTTTCCTTGTCTGTCTCTTTCCAGGTCTGTTTCTTTCAGGTCTGTCTCTTTCTCTATCTGTTTCTTTCCCCATCTGTTTCTTTCCCCATCTCTTTCATTGTTTGTTTTTGTCTGTCTCTCTGTCTGTCTCTTTCCCTGTCTGCCTGTCTCTGCTTGTCTCTATCTCTCTGTCTCTTTCAGAGTTTGTCTCTTCGCCGTCTGTCTCTTTCCCCGTTTGTCTCTTTCTCTGTCTGCCTCTTTCTCCGTCTGTCTCTTTCCCCGTCTGTCTTTGTCTGTTTCTTTGTCTCTATCTCTCTCTCTTTCCCTGTCTGTCTCTCTTCCTGTCTTTTTCCCTGTTTGTCTCTTTCCTTGTATCTTTCCTTGTCTGTCTGTCTCTTTCCCTTTCTCTTTCGCCGTCTCTGCGTCTTTCCCTGTCTTTTTCCTTGTCTTTGTCTCTTTACCTATCTCTCTCTCCTTACCTGTCTGTGTGTGCCTGTCTCTTTCCCTGTCAGTGTCTGTCTGCCTCTGTCACTTTCTCTGTCTGTCTCTCTCTGTCTCTTTCCCTGTCTCTTTCCCTGCCTGTCTCTATCCCTGTCTGTCTCTGTCTCTTTCCATGTCTGTTTGTGCCTGTCTCTTTCCCTGTCTGTGTCTGTCTGCCTCTGTCTCTTTGTCTGTCTCTCTCTGTCTCTTTCCCTATCTCTCTGTCTGTCTCTTTCCCTGTCTGCCTCTTACTCTGTGTGCCTATGTCTGTCTGTCTCTGTCTGTCTCTATCCGTCTCCCCACTGACATCATATTACCTCACACATAAGCTTCTTATACTATGAATGTCCTTCGTTCCTATAGCAACCAATCGCAGCTGCTATTAATAACCTGTGGCTCGAAGCTCCATTGACTTTAATGGAGACAGGTTTTTTGGAAAGTAACTGTAAAGCGTGGGGTTACATTTTCCCGTCAAAATATAGTCTATGACGTTCCCTGAGTCACAAGAGGCGTCTGTGCAAAATTTCGTGATTGTAAATGCGATGGTGCGGATTCCTTTAGCGGACACACACACACACACACACTACAGGTTGCAAAACAATATATTCAGGTTCTGCAACTTTAAGTACTAATTGAAAGAGGTGTGGTTTGGTAACTTACTTACTTTAATATAATCTTACTTACACTTTGTAAGTTTATATTTCAAATGCATAACTTCATCCCACTCTACTTTAAAGGGCTGTCTTAAGCTACAAGTCTGTAGTAACTCTATGTGACTGCAGAAGCTAATTATGTAAAAACTGTAGGCCTTCTACAAATGGCACATAGTTTAGGTGGAAAAAGCGACATGCGGTCCCATATACAGCCTATTCTCTTCTAGAAGCATTGTTTACTCATCACATACAGCATGCAATTATCACAATTCATTTTCTACAGATTTGTAGAAGGTCTAAAAGAAAAACCCTTCCATATCCTTCTGCATTAAATTTCTTTGGAGGCCCTATTATTGTGCCATTGTAACTAGAGCTATAACAAAGGTGGTACATGAGTCCTAAAACTGAAATGCTCTTTTGTGGTGTGGCAATAATTCAATAATTCTTTAATAGAGCACATTAGAAACATAAGATTGAGAGATGACATTTTATAGAAATATGATGTACATATTTGTGTACAGTAGTGTTGTAATACATTATATTACATTGTACAGTATATCACTATATATGTAATTATATTACATATAATAACATTATAGTACATTGGAAGTGCTGGGCATCCAATGCATTAGAATTTAAATTTCACAAAAAGAACAAGAAAAAACCTGATAATAAAGTTCCGTTCATGGTAGATAATGAGTGACACATTATTCCTTGTTCTATGTACTTGAACTGCCAGCTTCCAGTGATGGCTGCAATGAAACAGACCCATATCATGTTCTATTTTAGAAAGTGTGACAGTGCCATGGCCTGACTATACAACATGTGGCATATCACACCCTTTCCTCTTGGGCCATGCCACATAGGGAGATAAAGACATGGATGGAAACATTTATTCTAACCCTTAAGTTACTGGAATTATATTGTTCACCTGTTAAATGCATCATCCTTTATCATTTATTTTTCTTAAAGGGAACTTGTCAGGTCTAATATGCTCTCTAACCTAACCGCAGGGACATGTGTGGGCCAAAAATCACTGCCTAACCATACCTGTCTAATAATAATGTGTAAAAGCATAGTTTAAAAAATAATTTATCAGTTACGCTTTCCTTATGCTAATGAGGGCTGTGACTAGTCGCAAGGGCGTTGCATCTCCCCGACTAGTCTGCCTTGTGGGCATGATAATTTGATTTCCATGAGCTGACGTCATCAACAGGTTATGGAAATCTCATTCCCACAGCGTTGCGTTGCCTCTGTAGCCGGGTGTTTGCTTCTTGGCTTCACAAGCACACTGCGCATGAACCGAAGTCTCCTGCACTTCCAACCATACGCAGTGCACCTCTGACGCCTTCTGAGAATTCTCTTCCTGAGATTTTGGCTGATTTCTTTTTACTTTCCCATCATGCTACACAAAGAAGCATTGTGTTTTCAGGTGTGCATTAAAATACATCCACAGGTATGTCTCTAACTAACTCAGATGTTGAAGGAAGGAAGAGGTTTGCGTACGAAGGCGCGCAGGCCGCGCCCATGGCAGTGCCGCGCTGCTGCAAATAATGTACATCCTTAAATAAAAATAAATTGTGGGTGAGGACAAAGCGGAGCAACTCAAGGATAGATCACATATCGAGCCATTATGTTCCAAACCGGCCTACTACCTTTCTGGATCTTGGCACTCCCCTTAGGGGTTGTTTCCCTTGCGGCCATTGTCTGGCCTACAGCAATGTCCTTCGCACTTCCTCTTTTACTTCTGCTGATGGTCTGCGCAGTTTCGATATTCGCCATTATGCATTGTGCGGTACCAGCAATGTGGTATATTATGCCACGTGCGGCTGCCGCATGATATATGTGGGTCTCACTAGCAGGGAACTGCGCAGACATGTGAGGGAACATGTGAGGGACATTGCTGCAGCCCGGACAGTGGTTGACATTTCCACCTTAAAAACTTTGCCCCGCCATTTCCATGCCTTCCATGACTGTGACCCAACGTCCCTGAAAATCAGGGGCATTGATGTCATACTTGGGGGGGCGAGGGGTGGGAATGTGCGCAAAATACTTGCCCAGCATGAAACACGCTGGATTTATACTTTGGGAACATTATCCCCAGGGGGCCTTAATGAGTATTTGAGTTTTGCACCCTTTTTGCGATGATTGCCTTCTCCTTGTATCCCCCTGGTTTTTGTGCCTTGTTTTTAATTTCATTTTTGTTCATTTTTACTTTTTAGATACACCTATTTTTCCTTTTTGCTGGCACCCATGGAATTGACATCCTTTGACATCGGATAATGGACATGGACGCTTTATCTATTTACCCTTCCTCTTGTGTGCCCCATCTGGGATGCCTGGAAGCGATACTGAAAAGGATTCCTTGTTTTGCTTTAATCCTGATGTGTCTCCCACCTGGGTTCACACTGTTTGTATTTTTCTAAGTTTAGTTTCATGTGCTCGCTCCCGCTCTTCCTCCCCCTGTTGCACGCGTGCATCAGTGGCTTGCTGGCCCGGCTCTGTCGGCGTCACTATCGCCTGCGCGCATGCGCGGTCTCCGGGTGACGCGTCCCCGTTTACCGCGCATGCGCGCTACCAATCAGGGTCGTTGACAGCTGACGGCGTCGGGACCGGCCGCGATTGGTTCACTCGCGTGACGCAGTGGGGGCGGAGCAGCTGGAGCAACCGAGCGCCATATTTAAATGCATATGGCTGCTGGATGCTGTTCCATTCCTTTTCTCTCCCCTCTGATGAAATGATCTTACCTGCTGGATCGTGAAACGCTGCGTCGGGGCTCTTTTCCCAGGGGGTCCTCTCTACTGCTTCCCAAGCCCGTTTTGTAACCCTCATGGGTATGTGATTTATCTAAGTGGGTCTGTCTTTACTGGTGTTCCTAACAATCATGGTCTTGCATTAGCATTTGTTAGCACCACCTTGTGGTCAATCCCTGCATTTAATACTGATATGGTTTTGCATTTATAATGGTATTCTGTCATCTCAGAGTCCTTACAATTTGATACCAGCATCTCTGTTAAATGTACAACTTTGATATTTTCTGTTTTTTCGGAGTGTATAATTCTATCACTTCAATTCATTTGTGCTGGTCTAGATGACTCTTTGTGTACATCCATATATGTGTAAACCCCTGGATTCATTATCTTTGCATTTGGGGTGCTTCTGTGCATTTATACATTATGACACATTTTAGGACCCAGTTTTTCAGATTCCCCTTCTTTTGTATATCAATCTGAATTGTATTTTACAAACTCTATTTCACATTGCCGGCTTGGGATTGCTGCCAATTTTAAAACCATGCCAGTTGTTCTTTAATAAATTATGCATTTGCACTTTACTCTTTCGTTCTCCTTTTTTGTAATGCCTTGAGTGTGCTATACAGGTGCCATTTTTGGCCTGCCTGTTTTTCAATTTTTTTGTTGATCTCTGTATGGACTCTGTGTTTTGGTTGGCAAAGGGCATGAAGTGCCCTCACCTGCAGGTTGAGCAGGCCAACTGAATGGGCCCCTGCTCTGGGGACATGTAACCCCGTGCGGGCCTGGTTCACCTGGCAGTCCCCATACTCAGCTACCTTTCTGCACTCCGGCCTCAGGTGCTTTTCGGGCGGCACTGCAAAGTGACCGTTCTCCCCCACCAGTAACCACTGCACATGCGGTGTCTGACTAGTGACAGCCTCCAGGTTCTTCCTCTGCGACTGCTCTCTCTCCCAGAGCTTCACTAACTGACTCGGCTCACTACTTCCTCCCCTCTGTGCCTGCCTCCACAACTTAGCAACCAGCCTCTCTACAACACACCTTGAGTGGAGATGGAGGTCACGCCCTCTCCTGGATTCCCCAGGGGTCCCCTCAAAAGTCAATGTGGGAGACCTGGTTACTATGCGCTCGTGAGTCCACACCCTGGTCAGCCTTCTGGATTACCTGTTTTGTACTCACTCAGCCTGAGTCCAGTACTCAGTGGCGATTAACTAGGTCAAGGGCGCCACATACGCACTGGTCATGATACGTAGTCTCCAGCACTTCTGGTCATTTGAACTATACCACATTGAAGCCGGGTAGCTTACACCCAGCATAAGTTTAGTGTGCATGATCGGAAGTCCCGGGGACTCCGGATCAGGCCCAGTACACATCCATCCTCCTCAGGCCACCATCAAGAGTAAAGGGCACTTTACACATGCGACATCGCTAGCGATATTGCTGGTAAAAGCACCTGCCCCCTGTTGGTTGTGCGTCACGGGCAAATGGCAAACGGGCACAACATCGCTAACAGCCGTCACACGTACTTACCTGCCTAGTGACGTCGCTGTTGCCGGTGAACCGCCTCCTTTCTAAGGGGCAGTCCATGCGGCATCACTAAGCGGCCACCCAATAGAAGCGGAGGGGCAGAGATGAGCGGGCGGAACATCCCGCCCAGCTGCATCCTTCCTCATTGCCGGCGGCCGCACGGATGGTGATGTTCCACGTTCCTGCGGTGTCACACATAGTGATGTGTGCTGCCACAGGAACGACGAACAACATCGTACTTGCAGCAGCAAAGATATTTGAGATTAGAACGACGTGTCAACGATCAACGATATGGTGAGTATTTTTGATCATTAACGGTTGTTCCTGCGTTTCACACGCAACGACGTTGCTAATAAGGCCGGATGCGCGTCACGAATTCCGTGACCCCCAACGACATCTCATTAGCGATGTCGTTGCGTGTAAAGTGGCCTTAAGATATGTGTGCATCGCTGCACATTCATTAGCATGTTAGAACACCCACAGGGGCATGCTAGAATGCTATGGGGGCCCACCAGCTAAGGGAAGTATCGTCCTTGCATCTAGCCGCTGGCCTCATTAGCATAAACTAAACGATCTTTAGAAATACTTTTTCTAAAGATCTCTTTATCTATACTAGTATATACAGGGACAGTTAGGCAGCAATCACTAATAAGCACACATAACTGCTTGTGGTTCTGGGTGTATATTGCACCTGACAGATTTACTTTAAAATTACTAACATGTTGCCATAATTACAGCAATGTAGAATAGATTGTTCACTGTTTATCTAGCACCCAGGGGACAGGGGGAATCAGGCACGGGATCCCTTACCTGAATTATTCGTCACCGTGCCGGTGTGGTGGTCTGGGATGTCGCAGTGCCTGCCCGGCTTCGTGCCCCGAGGTGTACACCAATAAGAAGGGAGGATGATGAGGGTTGTAGTAGGATGATTGTCGTGACATCACATGTGGTAAGCAGCCAGGGATTAACCGCAGCTGCTGTCGCTGTCCTCCGAGGAGGATGGTAATAGCATCCGAAGATTGTATCGCTCCCCGCAGGCGGAACGGGCCCCGGGTAGGATGATGAGGGGAATAGTGATGGCGATGGCCTTTGGCACCGAGTTGTGGGGCGCTGGTAATAAGAGTCCGAGTCAAATCCTGCGGTTCCAGGTGTCTTTACTCACTCTTTGTGCCACTCGCCCGGGTAGTCCTGGTCACTCACTGTGATGGGCCCCCATCTAACCCGGGTTCCTTTGGAGGTCAGTCCAGTGTGATGCTCAGTTAGCGCCTTCGTCCTAGCGCCTTGTGTGTTGGATCCCAGTGGCCTAAAGCTACTTAGGGTCCCCAGTTCGTCTTGAGTAGTACTTCTGTCCCTATTTGCAGGTGCCACAGCTCTGCAGTGGGGCCATGCTGTATCCAATGCCCCAGATCCTATCTGGCATTGTGCTTTCGGGCTTTGTGTGGCCAGGGAAGTTCCAGCAGGTTCTGGAAAACCAACTTGGAGAATGATCTTCCCTAGGGTCCTGCACCATGCATGGCGCCGGTTCCGAGGGAGCAATGAAGCTCTCCCCTCGGCAACCGCATGATCTCCTGTGTCCCCCCAGAGCACTGGTAAGACACGTCCTCTCCTTTCCTCTCCTGTCCTCTCCTGCTGGTGAACTCTCTCTAACTGTTGTGTTGACTCCTAACTCCCCCTTAGCGGATCCCCTCCCCGGGTACCTGTCACTAATGGGTGGTGCCCCCCATGTTTGAAGGCAACCTTAAGACCCTACCCTAGCCCGGTCCCCATTGGGGAGGGCAACCTGGTGGTATATTTGAGTGTGTAAGTGGTGAAACCGGTACCGACCTCTGGATCCTGGTTAAGCACTACACCTTAAGTCAGGTGCAATACTCTGTGGCGACTGAAGCCTCAGGGGCACCACACTCCCCCAGAGCAAATGGCAGCACTCAACCAAATAAAGTTAGTATACCGCAGTATTTTTGTATGCAATAACAAATAACATAATCATTCCCTATATGGGAGGCACCATCAATAAACGTTACTAACAGGACAACTTGTACAGATTCAAAGTATTAAAGCAATATCAAAACATTTTCAAGTGCTGATCCTTAGCAGCATGCAATTCCAAAAGATCATTGTCATTATAAAACCAGTGCAAATATCAGACATGTAAAACATTCTTGTCAGCATTTTAAAACTTGTCACATATCGCACATATAAAACGTCCTTACTGTAATACAATAAAGAATGGAAACTACTGGAGTCCTTCTGTGGCACTGGTCAGTGGACCGCTCTCTGGTATCAAACACTCCTTGACACAAAAAAACTTGTAAGCCCAATTCTGGTAGGGTGCACAACTAGGGCAACTATATACAATAAGTTCCGACCACCTTTAGTCCTGTGTCCAGGTTGTCCATTAATTTATATGCAAAAATAAACCGCAGTAAATTGACCATTATTTACATTCGGAAAAATCAAGCGTACAAAGTTACTTGGGAGTGGGGAACTCCTGGCCGGCCGGTCTCAGGCAGTCCTCTCCCAAAGTCTGGGTACACATATTCCACTTACCGGGTGTCCTTGGTGACTGGTGGGAAGCGAGGGCAGGTTCCAGACTTACCTCTGGCAAGGATGCCGGCTCTGCAGATGCCTCCTCCCCCGTCGACTCAGTTCCACGTTCAGGGCATACCAGCTTCGCTCTCCCCTGTGCCGGGTATAGGTCACCTGATCACCGGGATACAGGTTGCGTCCAGGGTGACCCTTGCGGAGGCGGGAGACAAAGACTTCTTTAGCAAGCCCCTGCTCCGAAATGAAGCCCCACCCCCGCCCTAGGTTAAACCGGGTGCCTACTCCAGACCGGAGTGGGCCCTGGGCCGATGGATTGGCCTTCCGGAGCCGCTGCTTGGCTGCCAAGTTGCGAGCCTCTGTCTCCACCAACCGTTCCTGGCACTGCTGTTCCTCCTCGGCCAACTGGGAGATCATAGCCTGGTAGATGGCCCCGTCTCAATCCAACTCACTGATGGGCGCAGGGGAGAGAGCTTCCAGCTTAGCAGGACATTCCCCCAAGCCATACCTGGGGGAGCGTCATACAGAGCCTCTGTTCCTGGTTCAGGGTCAAAGGCAGCCAGGTCACAATCTGCCCAATTTGCAGCAGCCGGGTCATTAGCAGCCAAGTCATCAGCAGGCGGGTCATTAGCAGCCGGGTCTTCAACTTCCTGGGGGCTGGCAGCCGGGTCTTCGGCTATCCAGGGGACGGTTGTTTGATCGGGTGCTTCCGCTGTCGGGGGTTGTGGACAGCTTGATGAGACCTGGAGGATGTCATCGATGGCTGGGGAGACCGGGATCTCTGCAGCCTCTGCTACAGGTTCCTCCTCCAGGGCTAGCAGCTCCTGCTAATCATGGGCTTGCATGGCTCCCACCGCTCCCATCATGGACGCCTTCCAATTATGGATGGCATCCATTTGTACCCTCCGCAGCATTTCGCTCACCCGAGCCACCTCTGCCTCTATATCCTGAGCGCTCCAGAAAAGGGGACGCACCGGTTTGGCCCCATGACGGCCAGGGTTTGCCATTGCTGACACCCTGCACCTCAGGTGGTCCCGGTACATCTGTCTCCTTTGCACTACACGTTCTGGCTCCCTTCACATTAGTTTAATTTTTCTTCCCCTTCCGCACAAAGGGGCGGGTTCTGACTTTCGCTCCATTTTCCTCATGCCAGTTTTGTTTCCTACTTTTTCCTGACTGGGAGGGGATGGGCCTTGATTTTTCACGCCACTTTTCCTGCCAGTCCACAAAGGGTGGGCACTTTTTAACCCCTTCTTGTTCAATAATGGCTACCGGTTGCAATTAAATAGTCTCTCAAACACTCAGTCCATCAGGCGCACAGTACCCAGGTTTTTAGCATGGGCACGATATCCTATTCGTAACGCCAAAATGTAGCATGCAAGGGGAATCAGACACAGGGCCCCATACCTGAATTACTCGTCACCGGGCCGGTGTGGTGGTCTGGGATGTCGCGCTGGCCTGCCCGGCTTCGTGCCCCAAGGTGTACACCAATAAGGTGGGAGAATGATGCGGGTTGTAGTAGGATGATTGTCGTGACGCCACCTGTGGTATGCGGCCAGGAATTAGCCGCCGCTGCTGTCGCTATCCTCCAGGGCGGATGGTAATATCAGCCGAAGATGGTATTGCTCCCCACAGGTGGAGCGGGCCCCAGGTAGGATGTTGAGGGGAATAGTGATGGCGATGGCCTTTGGCGCCGAGGAGCGGGGCGGCGGCACTGGTAATAAGAGTCCGAGTCAAATGCGGTTCCAGGTGTCTTTACTCACTCTTTGTGCCGCTCGCCCAGGTAGTCCTGGTCATTCGCTGTGATGGCCCTTGCAAACCCAGGTTCATTTGGAGGTCAGTCTGGTGTGATGCTCGGTGAGCACCTTCCTCCTAGCATCTTGTGTGTTGGATCACCGTGGCTTAAAGATACTTGGGGACCCCAGTCCGTCTCGAGTGGTATTCTTGTCCCTATTTACAGGTGCCGCAGCTACGCAGTGGGGCCTGGCTGTATCCAAGGCCCCGGATCCAATCTGGCACTGTGCTTTTGGGCTCTGTGTGGCCAGGAAAGCCTGAAACCTCCCCATCCCGGAAGATCCTGGAAAACCAACTTGGAGAATAATCTTCCCTAGGGTCCTGCACCCTGTGTGGTGCTGATTTCGAGGGAACAATGAAGCTCTCCCCTCTGCAACCGCATGAACTCCTGTGTCCCACCAGAACACCGGTAAGACACGTCCTCTCCTTTCCTCTCCTGCTAGAGAACTCTCTCTAACTGTTGTATTGGCTCCTAACTCCCCCTTGGCGGATCCCCTCCCCAGGTCCCTGTCACTAGTGGGTGGTGCCCCCATGTTTGAAGGCAACCTTTAGACCCTAGCCCGGTCCCCATTGGGCAACCTGGTGGTGTATTTGAGTGTGTAAGTGGTGAAACTGGTACTGACTTCCTCTGAATCCTGGTTGAGCACTACACCTTAAATGAGATGCAATACTCTGTGGCGACTGAAGCCTCAGGGGCGCCACATCTACACACTGATAATAATACGGTAAGAGAATATGTAATTGCCCAGTTCCATTTCTCGTTTAACAAACTGTTTACTCTGGGGAAAATCCTACTGTTTTATGGTAATAAAAAAACCCCTAAAGCTTCAATAACAGAAAGAAAAGGATGCTGAGGGTTTTATTTAAGACTGGAGTAGTGTAGTACTTTGCATTTTAAGATAACCCCATGTTTAAGATTGTACTATTGGTTATTCTACTCAAGACAATTTGTTTGATCTGGGAAAATGGCAAATTTTCACAGGGGTGCCAGGTTTTTGACAACAGTGTGAATCTTGTTTTCCCAGTAAACTTAGGGGTACTTTGCACGTTGCGACATCGCTACTGCGATATCGTCGGGGTCAAATCGAAAGTGACGCACATCCGGCGCCGGTAACAACGTCGCAATGTGTAAAGCCTAGGAGAGAAGATGAACGAGCGTGAAACAGTCAAAAATTGGTGATCTGTGTCACGTCGTTCATTTCCATAATTTCGCTGCAGCGACAGGTACGATGTTCCTCGTTCCTGCGGCAGCACCCTTCGCGAGGAACTTCTCCTTACCTGCGTCCCGCTTGCAATGAGGAAGGAAGGAGGTGGGCGGGATGTTTACGTCCCGCTCATCTCCGCCCCTCCGCTTCTATTGGCCGCCAGCCGTGTGACGTCGCTGTGACGCCGCACGACCCGCCCCCTTAGGAAGGAGGCGGGTCGCCAGCCAGAGTGACGTCGCAGGGCAGGTAAGTGCGTGTGAAGCTGCCGTAGCGATAATGTTCGCTACGGCAGCTATCACAAGAGATTGCCTCTGCGATGGGGGCGGGGACTATTGCGCTCGGCATCACTAGCATCGGCTTGCGATGTTGCAGCATGCAAAGTACCCCTAATTCTTCTAATCTGTATGTGTGATCCAATTTAGTAATCCACCCTGTTAATGATGACAGAATGGTGGATTTCAATGAATTGAAGAGAACTCTCGTGCCAGCAATTAGTGATCTAATTAAAGTTTTTGTATAGTGATGGAGTGAATTAGGTTGAAGATGTAATGATAACATTTCAGGCTTTTAGTGCATAGAGGTGCCACCAGGGGCATACACAGAAATAATGGGGCCTCTTACACAGTAAGGTCTGTTTCACACGTCAGTAATTCTGGTATATATGTTTTTATACGTACCAGAATCACGGACATATAATATATTGTATGTGTATTGAAAAGAAAAAGCTTTTTATATGCACCTTCTCCAGCGATAGTGTCCCTGACCACTGCTCTCTGCTGCTTCCAGCCTGGCTATTTATTCTCATGCATATGCATTTATGCACGGCACAGTCAACCCAGAAGTAGCTGCAGAGGGCGTCAGCAGAGGCCGAAAACACAGCACAGCCGAAGAGTTCAGCACCGCAGACTGCAGAAGCGAGGACAGGTGAGTATACGTCCATGTGCTATAACGGATGACGGACCACGGATAGCACATGGATAACCCATGTGTGTTGTGAATCACGGCACATGGATTGACATATGTGTTTTTTACTCGTCAGTGAAAAACGTCTGTGTTTTTCACTGACGTGTGAAACAGACCTAAAGCGTATGGTGGTGGATGGGAGATATATTCCTCCTAGCAAGTGCCTTTTGCTTTGTTGAACAGCAGGGATGGAGGTAAAACCTGGCTTGGACCTTCTCTACTATTCTGGGTATTTGGGGCAACACCCGACTTTCACTGCTGCAGGATTATGACAGCATAAATAGACAGCCAGAACTTCGCACTGTGGTGGGTGGTTTGGCTGGAAAGCTGAAGCAAATTTCTCTGGGAATGATATACCTGTATGGACTGGCACGTCCAGGACCTAAGCTTTGCTGTTGGAAAAGCTGGAATTTTGCTTTGCATACCTGACTGAAGTAAGACTTGTTTGTTTCTATTTGTTACCAGTGTGAATAAAACAGTGGCTTTTGGACTGAAAACCTACGTGTGCCTCTTTACCATGTCCCTGCCATTGCTTTCCAGAGCTGATTCCCTACATTTAGTGGAGAATGCGGGTGTCACTAGTAAGGCTACTACCCAGGGACAGGGGACTACTCGTATCCTGTATGCCAGAGTTCCCTAACTTGCCCTCAAGACACGAGTACGCTTGAAGGTAGCGAGGCGTGACTCTCCGACCTGTCCTTGGCTCCTATCCGGACCCTGGTCTAGAAACCCCCTTCCTGTTCAGCGGGACGCCTCCAAGGGACAAAACCAAAAAATAAAATAGAAATAACAAAACTACAATTGCTTCTGCAAACTACTCCTTGTTTGCAAAAGGCTACTGGAGCTGTGATATGGTACGACCACACACACAGGTTGTCTCTGTAAACTGAGGAAAGAAAATAACCAGCCCTGTGTGAAGGATGCTGGGACCTTTTAAAGACCCAACCTAATTAGTAACTTAGAGCACCTGATGCCTCCAAGCAAACTTGCAAAAGAAGCATTAACCCCTCAGATGCTAAAAGGAAAAAATGTCCGTTTAAATTAGGACGAATCTCGATGGAAAGACCAGCGTGACAGCGGGTAAACACAGTAAGGGCAATTATTTTTGCACTTCTGGCTGGGTGCCAGTATATGTCCTGAGTAAAAGGATTGTCTTGTCGCAAACCCTGTCTGGGAGACCAGCGGAAATGGAGACTGCAGTGAAAGTGCTTATGGAGGCCATTAGGTAGCAGCAGATATTTAATCAACAACAGCAGGAGGCTACTGGGAAGCAGCAGATATTTATTCAACAACAGCAGGAGACAAATAAGCTGCTGTTACAGCACGTAATAGCGCTACTGATAGCAGTAAAGGCCCCGTCACACCCAGAGATAAACCTTTGGCAGATCTGTGGTTGCAGTGAAATCATGGACATATTGTTCCATTTGTACACAGCCACAAACCTGGCACTGATCTACCACAGATCTACCACAGATCTGCCACTGATTTATTTGTGTGTGACAGGGCCTTTACTCTTCAGTTGGTCCACAATGCCTGGAAATGGTCCATTCATCAATCCCCAAAATAGAGCCATCTGATAATGTTGAGATCTACTTGGCTATGTGTGAGAGAGTCGCTGAGAGGGAGAGTCTAAACCGGGATCAATGGACAGACGTCATCACTCCATATATAACGTCAGGACCACAGCAGGCCTATATTGACTTTCCAGCAGACTACGCAATTGACAATGGTTAGGTCCTGTTACCACTTGGTGAAAATGTGTTGGTCTGGGCCCAGTGGGATCATCAGTGGGAGTTTGTCCCTTCCAAGCCAGTGAAGTCCCTGTATTAAGACATAATGTGCTTGATACAGAAGAGGTTACAGCTCAAGGAACTGTCCCCCACTGCTCTGGAGGAACACATAAACTTTGGGTTCCTTACCGCACCCTTCAAGCACTGCTTCAGACAGACATCTGTTTTGCCAAATTTTTAACACTATGGTTCAAATAAAACTTTAAAGAAGGCAATTAAGTAATTTTATTATAAAGGCTAATATAAAATACAAAATTAAAGAAAAGTATTATATTGTGTACACTTTTGTATATTCATCATACAACGATTAAGTACTTATATCAAAGATTAAGTACTTATATCACCAAAGAGATTGTGAACATCATCAGTCTGGAACATCAGTTGGAGAAGCACAACAAAAACAGAGAACTCCTGGAGGTCCCAACACTGAACTACGCATCCCACAGATACAGGTAAACAAAAAACTTCTGTCATTACCATATTTCTCTGAGTATAAATAGAGAATGGCCGGAGCACTGACCCCCCTCCCCCCGGGCATGTGTGGAGGCCAGCATGACACTGATTGGAGTGGAGGTCATGGTGTCACGGGTGGGGGAGGGGGAGTAAGTTAGGGTACAGTTAAAAGGTGAAGCTGGGGGAGGAGCGGCACTTTTCTCGCTCTGGGACACCAGTGAGAGTGAGAGTCCCCATCCTCATTTGTGGATTAGCTCCTGGAGCATGAGAGCTGCTGCCGGCGACCATCCCCCCAGGTGGCTGCAGAACACTGTAGCGGGGATCACCGGTGGGAGTCCGGAGGTGGCAGGGACTGCATCCCTACAACAGCGGCGCCCCCGCAGGTCTGGACCACCAGAGAGGCTGTCGCCTGACCTGACTCCCAGGGCCCTGCGTCGCCACAGAAGCCCCTCCGGGGACCCTCCAGGCCAGACGCCGCGAGCTGAGAGGTTCAGCAGGCCCCGGCCTTTGAGGAATTCTATCGGGCGGCTGGGCCCAGCGGCGATTAGCAGGCCTGCGCTGGAGTTGGGGGCGGGGCCTGCTGCCGCCTTGTCTGCGAGTGACGTCAGCGGTGCGGCGGGGCGCTCTGGTGATGTACCTGCCGAGCGCCCTGTGCCCCTCCTCCCTGCAGCGATAGTATCCCGGATGGATCCCTGTGAGGTGGGCAGAGCCAGGCGGCTGCGGTCGAAAATACATCGGGCCTGGCATTCAGGGCCTGCGGCTACCGAGGCCCTGTCTGGAAGAAGTGCCACATGGAGCGGGGCAGGGGGGCCGTGCTTGGAGAGCCCTGAGGATAATATGCAGCTCCCCCTGTTGGTCGGCGCTACTGATCGTCAGGTCCAGGATATGCGGCCGGTGGGGTCCTCAGGTCGCGCGGCTACAAAAGCAATGGAGCAGTCAGATGGCAGGAGCCAAGTCATGCTAGATCGGCAGGAGGGACGTCAGGATGCAGGTGGTCCGGCTGGCGGGGTCTCTACCTTTGTGCAGCCTGGTGAGTATGATTCAATGTCTTGTTTGTCTTCACATGCTGGTCAGGTACACAGTAAGGGGGGGTGACAGGTCAGCTGGGGTTAGGATTGGGGGTGCCAGCGGGTGTTGGGGGGAATGCGTTAAGTCGGGAGTTGTCAGAATTTAAGTTGCGTTCGCCAGTTGCGGGCGCGGATTGCGGGCCAGGGAAAACCCGGCGCCAGTGGCGGCTTGGGTTAATTCGTCCGTTATTGTGGCTAGTGAGTCCACAGTTGGGAGTATCTCTTCCCCAGTATCAGTGTCAGTTCAAACAGAAAAGAGTAAGGAGGTGGCAAAATTTATTTTGACAAAGGGGAAAAGACGATAGCAAGAAGGAAGATGTGGAGAAGTGGCGATGGCGCTTGATTCCTCAGACATTTTCTAATTGGTTGCAGGCGTTGCAGTTTGGGCAAGAGTAATTGGCAAAAAGGCGCTGGAGAATTGTTTTCATTTGTTTTGCTATATGGGCTCGATTGGTGAGGCCTATAGGATTTATGGGGGGTAGACCTGGATCTGTTATGACAAGCAGTTTCATCAGAGGATGGCTACCGTCCATCCATAAGATGGGATCAGAAGGATATAGGTTTGTGGTTGCGGGTGATAGCGGCAGCCAGATATGGGCAGTCATTTCAGGGTGGGGCTGGGTTTCCCGGCCAGTCAGGAAGCCGGGGTGCCAGTGGTCAGTACGGACAGACAGGGTCCTAGAAGTCAGGTTCGTGTTGGTAAGTTAATGAGGGGGAATGCAAGTTTGGTGCCACTTGCCGGTGTTTAAACACCTCTGCACCCATTGTAACGGAGCATCCCATGGGGCGTCCAAGGGTCAGACACCGGTGAGCTTAGTTGCGATGCTTCCGTACCTACATAGGTATCCTGATAGGGACAAAGCTGAAGTTTTGAGGTTGGGTTTTGGGGAGGGTTTCAGGATTCCTTCCCCTGTTTTTGAAGTTCCAGGGACAACCAGGAATCTCCCTCGGCGTATCAAAATGTGGCGGTGGTAGGTGGAAAGTTAGGAAAGGAGGTGGCGTTGGGGAGAATGGGAGGCACGGTTAGTCACCCCCCTACCTTTTTCTAATTTTGTGGTTTCGCCATTCGGGGTGGGGCCCAAGAGGGAGCCAGGTAAAGTTCGGCTGATCCACCATTTGTCTCATCCCAGGGGTAGGTCAGCGAATGATGGTATACTGGCTGAGCTTCGTTAGGTGGTGTATACGTCATTTAATGAGGCTACAAAGTAGGTAAAAAGTTGTGGGAGGGGTGCGTTGATGGCAATAGACAGATATTGAGGCAGCTTTCCGGCTCCTACCAGTTCATCCAAAATGTGTTCGGTTATTGGGTTGTTTTTGGGAGGGAGATTGTTTTGGAGACCGCTGCTTGCCAATGAGTTGTGCAGTATCGTGCACATTTGTTGAAGCCTTTAGTTCTTTTTTAGAATGGGTGGGGCATGATGTTTCTGGTTTAGCATCACTGGTACCTTACCGGGATGAATGTTTGGTGTGTGGGATTGGCTGTTTCGGCACAGGAACCAGCATTCTAGCAGCAATGGAATGGATAGCGAGAGGCTTTGGGGTGCCTTTGGCACCTGGAAAAAACTGTTGGGCCAAATACCTGTATTTATTTTCTGGGCATTGTAATTGACTCAGTGATTTGGGAGGTTCGGCTTCCTGACAACAGGTTGCCACGCTTAAGGTTGAGGTAGGAAGGGCATGCTGAGTGAAGAAATTACAATTAAGGGAGGTTCAATCACTATTGGGGAAAACTTAATTTTGCGTGTCGGGTAATGTCAATGGGCCGAGTTTTCACGTCGGCTAGCTTGCGCTACAGCTGGAGTGCTTGCTCTTCACCCCTACATACGTTTGTCGGCGGAACATAGAGCGGACTTGTTGGTTTGGGGAGAGTTTTTGGGGAGCAGGACAATGGTCGTTCGTTGCTTATGGATGAGGTAGTGGATAATTTCAAATTGGAATTGTTTACAGATGCTGCGGGTGACTCAGGTTTTGGGGCCTTTTTTCAGGGTCAGTGGTGTGCTGATTGGTGGCCAGAAAGTTGGATGGCGGAGTGGTTGACAAGGAATGTGTCGCTATTGGAAATTTTTTCCAATGATGGTCGCACTTCATTTGGGGAGGGACCAGTTGTCGAATAAGTAGATCCGGTTCAACTGTGACAATATGGGGGTGGTGCTGGCGATTAATAACGGCTCGGCATCTTCTTCCACAGTTGTTCTGGTGTTGCGGCAGCTGGTGTTTATTTGTTTGGAAATTAATACCTGTCACAGCAGCTCAGGTACCGGGTATAGAGAACCTAATAGCGTATTTCCTCTCTTGTTTTCAGTGAGATCGCTTCCGGGATTGTGCGGTAGAGGCGGACGGCAGCAGTTTGTAGTCCCCTGCGCAGCTTTGGAGCGTGGTCAGCAAGCAGCAAGACCACTGATTCGGGTTTGTTTGGCTGGTACCACGTGGGCAGCGTATCAGGCCACATGGATTCTCTGGGAGTAGTGGTTGGGTGGTTGCATGCTGACTGAGGATTCTCAGTTAGGACTGTTCCTGGGAAAATCGGGGGAAGTGGCGATAACAGGTTGGTCTTCCACGAAGTTGAGTCGTTTGATTGCAGGTTTGGCATTCGATTTCTGGTTGCGAGGTGTACAGGATTTGACAAAGAATTTTGGGTAGTTCAGGCGTTGAAGGGTTTGCATAGGGGCCATAGGCCGCGTGATGGTAGACGGCCTGTGTTATTCAGCTTATTGGAATGTTTGGGTAGGGAATTGCGAGTAGTTTGTACATCTGCATTGAGGTATCATTGTTCCGGTTGGCTTTTCGTTTTTTCGGGGCTTTGCATATTGGCGAATCGGTATTTCCCAGTATGACATGCCCCGGGGGCTTGGGTAATAGTGACGTCCTAATTTTGGAGCATGGGGATCGAATTTTGGATCCAGAAATCAAAAACGGATCAAGTGGGGGCAGGCAGGCGGGTTCGTTTAGGGAAGGTAACGGCATCGGGTATGTGCCATTGGCAGTGTGTTTTGAGTTTTGCAAAGGTCCACCCGAGTCAGGATGGCCCATTGTTATGTCGCGAGGACGGGTCTTTTTGTCCAGATATCAGTTCATTAGTGTTTTTTGGGCATGTTTGAGATCATTGGGGTTGGTTTCGGCGATGTTTGCGTTGCATTCTTTTCATATTGGGGCGGCGATGGAAGCCTCTATGTGTGGTCTCCCTGCTGAGACAGTTAAACAGATTGGTCGATGGAAGTCTCAGCGTTGTAAGTCGTAGGTTCGCAATGGTTTTCATGGGCAATTGATCGGAAGACTGGTTCTGATAGAGTGGGCGTGGGGGGGGGTGTCATTCTTTGTGTTTGTATTGGAGCTACTTGGTATTTTTGTTAGTGCTTTGTTTTTCAGACACCCCCCCCATTTCTTGCCTGGTCTGGATCCTGGGCCATTCTAATGTGTACTGGGGGGCACCGAGAGCAGATGCGAGAGGGAACAGGGGACAGCTAGTTTTTTCAGAGGGATAGGGCTCTTGTCGGATGGCTTGGGATCCGGGGTATGGGGTGGAATACGGTGTTGCAGGGGGTGCATAACTATGCCCATTTGGGCAGGCCCCCTGACATTTTGGTTTTACGCGTCGAGGAAATTATTTGGGTGAGCGGCTTTTTCGCATTTTGATCAAAGATATTAAGCATGACTTGTTGTGGTTATGGGTGTCTTTTCCAGGCGTGACAATTGTATGGTTGGACATAGTTCCGAGGAGGGTTTGGGCGGAAAGCATGGTCTGTGGAGAAGCTGAATAAGGCGCGGGTGAAGGTTAATAGGGTTATCTCAAAAATTTGTGGGCTGCAACGGGGGAGTTGCAGCTCGGCATTTTGAGCTGGAGCGGGAGGATGACGAATTTTGGTAGGCAGATGGGGTGCATTTGAATGCAGTAGGGATTGATTTGTGGGCCCTTAGATTGCAGGGAGGTATTGAGCGAGCTTTGCTATTGCGGGGGGGTCTCAGGCACTTGAAGGTTATCAAGGTGCCCTCGTTGTGGCAGGTTTATTGGTGGGTCCTAGAAGTTGGTTTTAAATTGGTTCAGGGAACCCATCCGGGTATGGATCCCCTCATTGGCAGAATGGTTGGTCACCTGGTGATTTTTGGGGGATCCCGACGGGGTATGTCGGGGCCCCCGTGGGTGTTTTTGGTGGTTAATGAAGGATTAAATCTTACACTGGTGCTCCTGAGCCAGTGTGGGTAACGGCTCGGAGCAATTTGGTTATATGGCTTGGTTATGTGAATCACCAGGGTTTAAGCTTCAAGGACCTTACCACAATGCAAATTTTTACATGTTATGTATTTGTTTAATAAATGGCTGGAATGTTGTTTTCCCCCTCCGTGGGTAGAGGTTGGTGGTCCCGGGGCCCGGTGAGATGAAGGAGAGGCAGGGTTGGATGGGTGCAGGGTCGCTTGGACTGCGCAGCGCGGTGCCGGATGGCACGGTAGTACTCACTCAGCCACAAAGGTACGCAAAGTCTCTGGCAAACCAAATGGCTGGATGGACGGGTCCCGCAGCCGGCTGCTGTGGCTTCTCCTGGACGGTTAGTGGTGGCTGCCTTTCCCTGCACCTCTGTGTATGTTCGGTCCCGATGGATTCCCACCGGTAACCCGCTAACCAGCATATATGTGCCGGAGGAGCCCTTTTGCCCGCAAGCTCTGGCCCTTGGAATTCTAGCTGTGGCGGTAGCTGTATTTCCTTCTGTTGGTTGGACGGTTGCCTTCAATCGGGTCTTGGCTGTTAGGAAACCCCTGGGGTTCCGGTCACTGACGGATTTGACCTCTAATGGCGACTTCAAGCCTGGTCGGGGTCTGCAGGCCCTGCCTGTGTGTGCTGGCTTCACTTCGCTCCCCTGGAGGGAGGCAACAAGGATTTTGTGTCTAGCTGATGTGTCTGTCTCAGGGTGGGGGTGTATGTTGTAGTACCTGTGACGACCTGGCTAGTCCAGGGCGCCACACTGCGACTGCTGCTCGGTGGCTCGAGCGGTGGGCCGGATCCGGGGACTCGAGCGGCGCTCCTCACCCGTGAGTGAAAGGGGTGGTGGGTTTGGGGGATTTAGTCCGTGACGCCACCCACGGGTCATGGTGAAGATAGGCACCACCGCTGCTGGTGACGGGGATCCGGGAGTGATGGTAGGGAGCAGCTGGGATGTTGTTTCCCCCCTCCGTGGGTAGGGGTAGGTGGTCCCGGGGCCCGATGATGTGACGGGGAGGAAGGGTCGGTGAGGTGCAGGGTTGCAGGGACAGCGTGGCGCGGTGCCGGATGGCATGAGTGTACTCACTCAGCAAGAAAGGTACAAAGTCCTCGGTAAACCAAACGGCTGGATGGACGGGTCCCGCAGCCGGCTGCAGTGTCTCTCCCCGGACAGGTGATGGCGGCTGTCTTTCCCTGCACCTTGATGTTTACCTTCTGACTACTATGGATTCCCAACGGTAGTCCGCTCCCCAGTGTATGGGTACCGGAGGAGCCCGTTTGCCCGCAGGCGCTGGCCTTTGGGTCTCTAGCCTTAGGCGGTAGCTGTATACCCTCACGGTGTGGGCGGTTGCCTTCAATTGGGACTTTTGCTGTTGTGAAACCCCTGGGGTTCCAATCACATTCGGATCTGACTATTGTCGGCGGCTCCAAGCCTGGTCGGGGTCTAATGGCCCTGCCTGTGTGTGCTGACTTCACTTCGCTCCCCGGTCGGTACAGGCGGGCCATCGCCCGACCCCGGTCCTATGGTTCCGCGTTGCTCCACCACTCCTGCAGATGGCCACCACCGTCTGCCAACCTTGCTGTCAGTGCCTGGGCCACAAACCCAGACACCCAAGTGCTCACTCCTCTCACTTCAAACTCCAAAACTACTCTCTGACACTTTTCCCGCCTCCAGGCCTGTGAACTCCTCGGTGGGTGGGGCCAACCGCTTGGCTCCGCTTCACCTGGTGTGGACATCAGACACAGGAGGGAGGCAACAAGGGTTTTTGTTTGGCTGGTGTCCCTGTCTAATGGGGGTGGGGGGTGTTTGTGTGTTATTTGTGACGACCTGGCTAGTCCAGGGCGCCACATTCCCCCTTAGTGAAATGCAGACCGTCCGCGGGCTGCCCGTCCATCACCGGTTTTATTTTATTTTTTTCAAAAGCTGTAAAAATATAATTAACATATAAACATTTTGAACATGTAAGCATTTCTTGTGAGGACACTTAAACGTTGCACATATAATCAAAAACATTTTTAATAATGACGGATGTCTTCCGCTCTCCCACCCAAGCAACCTAGCTCTGATGCTGCCCCTAAGAAGTGGACAGCACCCCTTGACCCCAGTCCAGGTTCAAGCTGCCCGAGCGGGAACGGGTACGGTGACTCGCACCCGGCTGTCACTTCAGGGGACCCCACGTCCTTGGGGGACCCCTGACCACCCCGGAGGATGGCCACCGGTCCTGATGGTGGCCGGGCCCCAGCCTCCTCTGCTGAGGGCCCTTCCTCCAATCTGCCTCTCCGGAGGCGGCTCCGACAGAAAATCACCCCTCAACTTATTTACAAGCCCACAAGTTCGTGGGAAGCCTGCTAGTTCTCGGCCATGTCCATGAGTAGTCTCTCATGCAGGTTGGGTAAAAGTAAACAGGGTCCCTCCGGGGACAACTTGCCGGCAACGGCCGGAATAATCACATGGACAATTAGATGAAGGTTCACGGTTCATTAAAGTCATTCAATCACATATTTACACACTTAATATAGGACACCCCTAAATGGTAGTTTTCCTGTACCTAAGCAGGGGTTGGCCTAGGTTGGGGCGTGTGGACCTTCTGGGCCCAATGCTATCAGTGGAGGGCAAGGGGACAGAGGAGACAGTCAGCTCCTCTTCCTGTTTACTGTGTGGGGCCGGCGGAGACTCAGGGGGACTGGGTACAGGTGCAGCTCTGGGCAGTGGTTCACTGGCGGGTACTTCCGTCTCCTTTTCCTCCACGGGTTGTGGGAACATTATTACCAGAATAAGCACCGCGCCGTGCTGTGTAGGCCAGTCCGCTGGGAAATCCCCCATTACTGTGTGGATCACCTCTTTCTCCTTCTCCCCGGTTGGTCTGGGGGTTGGAACTTCAGCTGCTACCTTCAACGGCGATGGGCACCTCTTCAGGTTGTCCCTGGACACCGTGGCCGAAGTCTTCCCCTGGTCATGACTAATCTGGTAGGCCTTCTCATTCTCCCATTCAGTGGGTTGTATGACATACGGGGTCTTTTCCCACTGGTCATCGAGCTTATGGGTTCTTCTTTTTCGTTTCAGCACTACATCTCCAGGTTTAAAGGGGCCAGCTGGAGCCCGCTTGTTGAAATACTGTTCCTGCTGTTCCCGGCTCCGACACAGGTTCCTTTCCACGTACTCCTGGACCTGTCGGTACTGCGCTCTCCACTGAGTGTCCCATCCAGCAGTCGAAGGGAGGGCTTCTGGAGCTTCCAAGCCCATTTCTAGGTCTGCTGGCAACCGGCCTGGCCGAGCTCTCATCAGATACGCTGGTGTACATTTGGTAGAGCTGGAAGGGATGTTATTGTACATATCGACCAGGTCAGGCAGCTTTCCTGGCCACAGGTTCCGCTCTTCTAGCCGTAACGTCTTGGGGAGACCCAGGACCAGATGGTTCATCTTTTCACACATGCCATTAGTCTGGGCATGGTAAGGCGTGGTCCGAATCTTCTTGCAGCCGTACAACTGGCAGAATTCTTGAAACACCTCCGCTTCAAAAGCCGGGCCCCGGTCGGTAAGCAACCTCTCCGGGTACCCGTGCGGTCGGCAGAAATAGGCCTGGAATGCTCTAGCGGCGGTACGGCCGGTCAGGTCCTTGACTGGGACAACCACCATGAATCTTGAATAGTGGTCTACAATGGTCAGGGCGTAGGTGTATCCACTTCGGCTAGGGGTGAGCTTCACATGGTCGAGGGCGACCAGCTCCAGCGGCTGATGAGTAATGATTGGGCGTAGAGGGTCCTTCTGGCTGGCCTCGTCCCTTCTTCTCAGTGCACAAGGACCACACTCTCGGCACCAGGCCTCCACAGACTCCCGCATCCCACTCCAATAAAATCGCTCCCTCAACAGCATCTCCAGCTTCTTCCACCCAAAGTGCCCGGCACCGTCATGGTAAGCCCGTAGAACTGTGGGCACACTAGCTTGGGGAACCATTAGCTGACGAACCTTCTCATGGGTCTTCGGGTTGATCAGTTCCCGATACAGTGTCCCCTGGTCCAGATGCAGCCGGGCTCGTTCTTTCCACAGCCGTTGGGCCTCAGGCGGAGCAGCGGGGTCCAGTCTAGTGGAACCTTGTTCAATCATGGTCTTGACCACTTGGACGGCAGGCACTTGGTCTTGGGCTTCTTGCCATCCCTGACTGGGTAGCAGGTCCAGGCTCGCCTGTTGCTGCTGGACATGCAGCTTCTCGACTGGTGGCCGGTGGAATGCGGGCAACTCGATTTCTTCGAGATCATCGCCTTCCGGTCCCTCATCCGATAGGTGGGGCATCCGGGATAGCACATCCGCGTTAGTGTTCTTGCGGCCGGCTTGGTACTTGATCGTGAAGTCATAATTAGACAGCCGGGCTACCCACCGCTGCTCCAATGCGCCTAGTTTGGCCGTGTCCAGATGGGTTAACGGATTATTGTCCGTATAGGCGGTGAACTTAGCGGCTGCAAGGTAATGGCGGAATCGATCAGTAATGGCCCACACCAGGGCTAGGAACTCAAGCTTGAAGGAGCTGTAATTCTCAGGGTTCCTTTCCGTGGGCCGGAGTTTTCTGCTGGCATAGGCGATCACTTTTTCCCTTCCGTTCTGGACCTGGGACAGGACGGCTCCCAAGCCTACATTACTGGCATCGGTGTACAGGATGAATGGGAGATTACAGTCGGGATACGCCAGGATTTCTTCCCCTGTCAAGGCCGTCTTCAGCTGGCGGAAAGACTCTTCGTGCTTTGCTTCCCATGCCAACGGGGTTCCAGTAGGCCTGCCACCCTTGGTTTGTCCCATGAGTAGGTCTTGCATGGGGGCGGCCATCTTCATATACCCCTTAATGAAGCGACGATAGCAGCCCACCAGGCCCAGGAACTGTCTCACCTCTCTCACCGTGGTCGGTCTCGGCCAGTCCTGAATGACAGTGATCTTCTCGGGACCTGGGGCAACGCCTTCCGCGCTCACCACGTGTCCGAGGTACTGTACCCTTGGTTTCAGTAGGTGGCACTTAGAGGGCTTCAATTTCATCCCATATTTGGCTAGGGACGTGAACACTTCAGCCAAATGTTCCAGATGAGCCTCGTACGTCTGGGAGTACACGATCATATCGTCCAGGTACAGTAGGACCGTTTCGAAGTTGAGATGTCCCAGGCAGCACTCCATGAGCCGTTGGAAGGTTCCAGGGGCATTGCACAGCCCGAACGGCATGCTGTTAAACTCGCAGAGTCCCATGGGAGTGGCGAATGCCGTCTTCTCACGGTCCTCTGGGGCAACCGCTACCTGCCAGTACCCGCTAGTAAGGTCAAGGGTTGAGAAGAAGTTAGCAGTTCTCAGTGCAGCTAGTGACTCTTCGATACAGGGGAGAGGGTAGGCATCTTTATGCGTGATCTGGTTGATCTTCTGGTAATCCACACACATTCTCATGGTGCCGTCCTTCTTCTTGACCAGCACCAGTGGGGCTGCCCAGGGACTACAAGTATCCCGAATGACCCCTGCCTCCTTCATGTTCTGCAACATGTCTTTAGCGCATTGATAGTGTGCTGGCAAAATGGGCCTGTACCTCTCTTTGATAGGTGGGTGTAGGCCTGTAGGGATATGGTGTTGAATACCCTTAATCCTCCCGAAATCTAATGGATGCTTGCTGAAACCTGTTCATACTCTTGCACTACCCTGTATACCCCCTCTTGGTGATGCGCGGGTGTGGTTTCAGTGCCTACGTGTAGTTCCTGGCACCACTCCTCTAACTGTTCAGGGGGTGTAGGGTTACTGGCAGGGGATGCGGAGGTAGGAGGGACAGCTTCGTGAATGGTGTGAGGGTCTAGGGTAAGCAACTTGGCGAGGGTGGCGTAACGGGGGAGCCTGACTTCCTCCTCTCCACAATTCAACACTCTTACAGGCACTCTCTCCTTTTTAACGTCAACCACCCATCTGGCCGCCATCACTGTGGGCCAGTGTTCAGAAGGCATGGGTTCCACCATCGCCGGGTAGTCGCGCCCCTGGGGGGCCTACTGCTGCCCTGCACCAGTTCATCATTTCACTCCGGGGTGGCACTACTAAGGGGGCCACATCCATCACCCTCACTCCACCAATCTCCCGGCCAGTCGAGCTCACTTGTTGCCGATACAGCAGGGCCCGGATCTCACGCTGCACAGCCCTCTGTCGGCCCCCTCCTGCTGTGGCGGCCAACTGCTGCAACAGATTCAGCACCTCACTCATACAATGCTCCATGACGTTGGTCCCCAAGATTACTTTCGGGGTATGGTCACTGGGTTCATTCATTACCACAATCATCCCTTGATTCTTTAACTCCGCACGTCCCACAGTCAGGGTCACTTGCTTGTATCCCACCTGGGTTAGCGGGAGTCCATTGGCTGCAATCAGGGTCAGGCTATCATCAGAGGGGGCAAGTTCGTCAGTGCCCCAATACTGCTGGTACAGGGTATATGGTATAGTGGTTACCTGTGATCCTGCGTCCAAGAGGGCCATGAGCGGGACGCCGTCCACTGCCAGGGGGATAATGGGGCGAGCTCCGACGTACCGGTCTCGCCAATCAGGGGGGCCGTTGGTGTCTACTCCTGAGGATTGGCCCTTGGCCCCAGGGGTTTTAACGGGCACTGCCTAGAGTAGTGGACAGGCTTGCTGCACCTGTAACAGATAGGAGGCCCATACCGTGAGTCATTGGTCCTTCTCCGCTGCATCCAGGGGACGTCCTCTGGGCTGTCAGCGAGCTGGATCCCTCCTAAGGGCTTGACTCTTGTCGGAAGCTGGAGTGCGGCGAGGATCTTGGCTAGGTCTCCATCCATGCGGCGGACCTGGGCGGCTAGTTCCTCCATCATCCCAATGGGTGCAGCAGGAGCCGGTAGAGCCGGGGGTGGAGGCGCCACCGTGATAGGACCGGTCTCAGCCGGCCACGGGGCCGCCTCAGGAGTGTCTGGAGCTGGGGCCTGCAGGGCCTTGATGGCCCGTTCTTTCAGTACTACAAAGTCCAGATTGGGGTGTTCCAAGGCCCACAGCCACAGCTGCTTGCGGTCTTCCACGGACCCCAGCCCCTGCAGGAATTGCTCCACTAGCATCTTATTACTGTCCACATCATTAATAGTGTCCACCCGCTTCAGTGTATGGAGGGCTGTTTGCAGGCGCATGGCGTAATCTCTTACATTGTCCGCAGGCCGTTGTCGGCACTGAGAAAACTGCATCCTCAGCTCCGCTTCAGTGTGGGTCTCAAAAGCGATTTGTAGTTTTTCGAAAATGGTAGTCACTACCGCTGCCCGCTGTCTATCAGCCAAGGGATATAAATTGAGGACCGGGCTGATCTTTTTCTGGAACACCTGCAAAGCATCAGGCTTCCCGTCGTACTGCGGTAGCCAGGTAGCACCGGGCACATAGGGCAAGGAGAACGGCATCACCTGGGCAACCGCTGGGCCCGCGGCTTCCCCCGCTCCTGCGACCAGAGCAGGGGCTATCCCGTTTCCATCTATGGGCGCGGCGGGAGCTGCAACCGCCACTCCTCCAACAGCTCCGTCGGGCGCAGACATCTTTTTCCCGTCCCCCCTTGGTACTCTTCACCACTTCCGTTTGTTGGGGGCGGGGCTTCGCTTTCGCGCCTTCCCTGCTTGGAGAAGACGCTCAAGCGGGAGATTTTTGCGCCAAGATGGTGGCGCTTCAAAATTTTCGGCCGGACGCCGCCGGCGGAGATCACAAGGCGCACTTCTACTGGTAAGTAGAGGGATTCGATCCTGTTCACAGCGCCAAGTTGTCGCGGGCGGGGAGGACGCCGCCGCTGCTGCGCTCTCGCTAACGCTCGGGTCCGGCGCTGCTGCGACTGCTGCTTTATGGCTCGAGCGGTGGGCCGGATCAGGGGACTCGAGCGGTGCTCCTCGCCGTGAGTGAAAGGGGTGGTTGGTTTGGGGGAATTAGTCCATGACGCCACCCACGGGTCGTGGTGAAGATAGGCACCACCGCTGCTGGTGACGGGGATCCCGGGAGCGATGGTAGGGAGCAGCTGGGATGTTGTTTCCCCCCTCCGTGGGTAGGGGTCGGTGGTCCCGGGGCCCGATGATGTGACGGGGAGGCAGGGTCGGTGAGGTGCAGGGTTGCAGGGACAGCGCGGCGCGGTGCCGGATGGCATGGGTGTACTCACTCAGCAAGAAAGGTACAAAGTCCTCTGTAAACCAAACGGCTGGATGGGCGGCTGTTGGCTGATATTGTTAGGCTGGGGGGCTCCCCATAACGTGGAGCTCCCCATCCTGAGAATACCAGCCTTCAGCCGTATGGCTTTATCTGGCTGGTTTTAAAATTGGGGGGGACCGCACGCCGTTTTTTTAATTATTTAATTATTTATTTCACTGCACAGTATAGACACGTCCACCGGCTGCTGTGATTGGGTGCAGTGTGACACCTGTCACTCAGCGTGGGGGCGTGTCTCACTGTAACCAATCATAGGCGCCGGTGGGCGGGGAAAGCAGGAAATACGAGATTGTTTAATGGGCGGCCGGCTTTTTCAAAATGTGAAGCCCCTCAGGTGTTGTATCGGTGTCGGTGCGTTACCTTCAGGGACTCCACGTTGCTGGATCTCCGTCACTGGTAGGAAATCTTCGGTTTTTGATCGTGACGCCACTCTCAGTATTGCGGCCAGTAGGGACCGCCACTGCAGGTTGAGGGTCGCCTGGGGCTGATGGTGTGTGCAGTTAGATGTAGGAGCCTCCTGAGAGTGAGGCAAGCCCCAGGGCCCTGTGTAGGTTTGTAGTACCACAAGTCGCAGAATGACCACACAGGCAGGATGTCTTTCAGGGTTTTTACTCACTTCAGGTGGCAGGGTGAGTAACCCGGGCGTAGCTGAGATGAACCAGGTAGGAACCAGGTATCCTTCAGGCTGACTTTATGAGGGTGACTACTGACTCGCCTTCCTTAGCCCTTGGTGGTTTGGGGTGACCCCGACTTTGAGTCCCTATGGGGGTCACCCAGGGAAGATGCTGCAGCCTCTCTCCCCTTGTTGTTTGCCGTGTGCTTGTTCCCCGGACCAGGCCACTCCAGCCTCTTGCCTCCTATGACCTATGGGCCCTCACTGCGGTTACGTGGCTGCGGCTTTTGTGGTGTTGTGGTGTGGGCTTTAAGAGCCCCACACCGGCAGGTTTAGCAGGGAAAGGTGAATCTATCCTCGCTTCGGGATCTGCCGCCCGGTTGGGCCTGGTGCTCTCTAGCAGTCTCCTTACTTCCCACTCCGTTGCACTCTCTAGCTGAAGCTGGCTTTCAGGCAGCACTCCTAGTTGACCGTTCTCCCCCGTCTGTAGCCACTGCGCGGACGCTGTCAGATTGCACAGCTCCAGGGATCTGCTCCTCACTTGAGCTCCCTGGACTCTACACTGAACTGGCTCACTGCTCCTCCTCTCCTGTTCTTGCCTACGCCACCTAGCAACCAGACTCTCCAACACACCCCTTGAGAGGAGATGGAGGCTCTACCCCCTCCACTATTCCAGTGAAGGTGAAGGCTTGCCCCCTCCTGGGATCCCCAGGGGTCCTCTCATGGGTACATGTGTGAGACCTGATCACTATGCGCCTGTGTTCCACACCCCTGTCAGCCTTCTGGATTACCTGTGTTGTACTGTCCCCAGCATGGGTGCAGTACTCAGTGGTGCCTGACCAGGTCAGGGGCGCCACATTCCCCCTTAGTTATCACCAGCACGTCCTCGGGCTGCAAGACAACATTTTAAAATGCATAAAACATTAAAACATGTAAAACATTTTAAGATCACCAGTTATCGTACATCACCACCCTCCACCCACAAGTCCGTTAACCCACCCAAAACCCTCTCAGGAGGCAGGTCACCAGTCCTGTTGGTAACCAGGTCTGGGCCATCCGTTTCCCCAGACCTTTCCTCCAATCTTCCTCTCCCGTTGGCCGCGGCTTCAGCCACTTCTGGCAGGATGTAAAGGCGGCTTTCATGGGCTGGTGGTTTCAGGGTATACCTGGCCTGGTGGATCCGCGCCTTCAGCCTCTTCTGGCAGGATGCAGAGGCGGCCTCCACAGTTGGTGCTGGCCAGGTACCCTCTTTGTGGTGGTGAGCCAAGGCCCCATAAACAGGCGTGCTCTCTGGTCGCAGGTGAGCCAAGGCCCTTTTCTACGGACGGGCCCCCCTGGTCGCAGACGAGCCAAGCCCCTAAACAGGCTGGCCCTGGTGGTGGTGCCACTGGTGTAACTATTTACACTGCGAGAGTTTGTGGCTATAGCCAGTTCATAGCCTTAAGGTTTATGGTTTTCTCACAATAGTTTTTGTGGGCACATTTCTTAAACGTTGCAAACAAAACTTGTCAAAACTTCAACTGGTAACTTGCTGTATTTCTTTACTTCTCTCTACTCTACTCCTCCGTTTCACCAGGGCGTGGGCATGTAGGGCACCGGCACCTGTGACTTTCTTGCTCTCCGTCGTCGTCCGTGGTTGTTTCATCTGTAGGATCTTTGTCTGTGGTTGTTTCATCTGTAGGTTCTTTATCTTTCCTTTCTTGGTCTTCGTCTGTTTCTACATCTGGTTCTTTATCTCTGTCTTTTCTTTCTTGTCTTTCTTGTCTTTCTTGTCTTTCTTGTCTTTCTTGTCTTTCTTGTCTTTCTTGTCTTTCTTGTAGCATGGGATGGCTGTAAGGTTTGCTGGGACATAGCGCTACGTCCAGGGCATACAATCCCCTTTCGCCCTGATGCATGGTGAACTGAACTGAATCTCCCATCTTTAGATTTCTGCCAGGGTGTCCTCTAGGCAGATGAGCGCTTACATCTCTCCTGTTAACAAATATCCCCTCCTTGATGCCAGGGGCTACAATGAATCCATAACCACTTCTCAGATTGAAATCTTCCACTACGCCATGACACAGGGGTCCTCTGGCCTGGGCTTTGGACCTTCTTAGGCACCTTTTCTCCTCCAGGTCTCTGACCGTGACTTCCCTCTGCTCTGGGGATTGTGGTGCTGGAGCAACCTGTGTTCTGCTGCGCCGTGTCTTGCGGGCTGGATTCATGCCTGTGGGCTTCCAGGTGAGGTCTTTGGGTTGATCTTCATCTGCTGACGGTGTCAAGTCTTCCTCCTCCCAGCGGGAATAGGGCAGCATCTCCGGCTCCGGGTAGGGGTCTGCTGCGGTTGGCGTCGGAGTCAGCCCTTCTGCTTCCTGGCCTCCTCTCCCCCTTAGTTCTTCTTGGCACTCCTTTGGTGGCAGTGCTGGGGATGGGCTTTCTTCAGCTGGTCTGGGCGGTGGACTCTCTGGCGCGGCTGCAGGGGTTGCCTGAATCTCCTTGGGGGTATGCGGAGGGAGCAGATACCGATCCACCATCTCTTGTGGGAACTGGGCCTCTAGGTCAGCCTTCAGCTTCCAGTATTCGGGGTCCTCTCCTATCAGGGTCTTCCTAGCAGGGACCTCTTTGGACTGGGGAGCGGTGTCTGCTCTGGCCTTGCAGGCCGGGGTAAATAATGAGGTAGTCTCTTCTTGGCGGGCCGCGCCTGGCATGGCGGCGGCCTGGTCTTGGCGGGCCGCGCCCTGGATGGCGGCGGCCTGGTCTTGGCGGGCCGCGCCCTGGATGGCGGCGGCCTGGTCTTGGCGGGCCGCGCCCTGGATGGCGGCGGCCTGGTCTTGGCGGGCCGCGCCCTGGATGGCGGCGGCCTGGATCGGCGTCTCAGCTGCGATGGGATCTGTGCAGGCTGGGCTGGACGTCGCTGCAGCGATCGGAGCTTGGCGGGCCGCACCCGGCGGGGCTGCGGCCTGGTTCAGCATATCACTTGCGGCGCGGACGAGCGTCACTGCTGCGTTGGGGTCTTGGCGGACCGGGTTCAGCAGGGTGGCAGCCTGGGTCAGCGTCACACCTGCAGCACGGATGAGCACTGCCGTGGTGGTCGGAGCCCTGCGGGACAGGCGGGGCATCGCTGCAGCGGCCTGGGCTTGGCGGGCCGCACCTAGCGTGGCTGCGGCCTCACTCAGCGTCGCCGCACCGGGCGCCTCCTCTGGGACCGCGGTCGCAGCAGCCAGGGTCGGGGCTCTTGTTCTAGCCGGGGCAACACCGGACTCACCCATCGGGGTCTGAATCGTCGTCGCCGCTCGATCCGGCAGGCTCCGCGCGGCTCTCTCCTCATAGGTCCGGACCGCTGCAGCCTTCTCTAGAAGCTCCTTGCGTTCCTCATAGAGCCGTCGCATAATCCTGGCCTCCAGCTGATCACAGAAGAGGGCAAGCTCCCGGCACCACCAGGCAGCAGAGCCTGGTTCGGGGTATCCGTGTCTGGATTCCATTTCTGCTCTCCGCAGCAGCAGGTTTGTGGCTTCCCTTCTCTCTCGCCGTTTCTGGACGCTTCCGCTTTCTTCATCAGCAAGGTCAGAACTCTGCAGGGGATCTCTGGGTAGCCACACCTCTTCGTGGGCGGTAACTTCTTCCAGCGCGGGCTGCTGTTGTTTTTCAGCGCGCTTTTCATGGTGGCAATATGGCGGCGCTTCCAATTTTTCAAGCGGACCGCCCAGGCACATGGTCACCTGTCTGAACAGGTCTAGTCCTTATCCTGTTCGTGACGCCAGATGTGAAGCCCCTCAGGTGTTGTATCGGTGTCGGTGCGTTACCTTCAGGGACTCCACGTTGCTGGATCTCCGTCACTGGTAGGAAATCTTCGGTTTTTGATCGTGACGCCACTCTCAGTATTGCGGCCAGTAGGGACCGCCACTGCAGGTTGAGGGTCGCCTGGGGCTGATGGTGTGTGCAGTTAGATGTAGGAGCCTCCTGAGAGTGAGGCAAGCCCCAGGGCCCTGTGTAGGTTTGTAGTACCACAAGTCGCAGAATGACCACACAGGCAGGATGTCTTTCAGGGTTTTTACTCACTTCAGGTGGCAGGGTGAGTAACCCGGGCGTAGCTGAGATGAACCAGGTAGGAACCAGGTATCCTTCAGGCTGACTTTATGAGGGTGACTACTGACTCGCCTTCCTTAGCCCTTGGTGGTTTGGGGTGACCCCGACTTTGAGTCCCTATGGGGGTCACCCAGGGAAGATGCTGCAGCCTCTCTCCCCTTGTTGTTTGCCGTGTGCTTGTTCCCCGGACCAGGCCACTCCAGCCTCTTGCCTCCTATGACCTATGGGCCCTCACTGCGGTTACGTGGCTGCGGCTTTTGTGGTGTTGTGGTGTGGGCTTTAAGAGCCCCACACCGGCAGGTTTAGCAGGGAAAGGTGAATCTATCCTCGCTTCGGGATCTGCCGCCCGGTTGGGCCTGGTGCTCTCTAGCAGTCTCCTTACTTCCCACTCCGTTGCACTCTCTAGCTGAAGCTGGCTTTCAGGCAGCACTCCTAGTTGACCGTTCTCCCCCGTCTGTAGCCACTGCGCGGACGCTGTCAGATTGCACAGCTCCAGGGATCTGCTCCTCACTTGAGCTCCCTGGACTCTACACTGAACTGGCTCACTGCTCCTCCTCTCCTGTTCTTGCCTACGCCACCTAGCAACCAGACTCTCCAACACACCCCTTGAGAGGAGATGGAGGCTCTACCCCCTCCACTATTCCAGTGAAGGTGAAGGCTTGCCCCCTCCTGGGATCCCCAGGGGTCCTCTCATGGGTACATGTGTGAGACCTGATCACTATGCGCCTGTGTTCCACACCCCTGTCAGCCTTCTGGATTACCTGTGTTGTACTGTCCCCAGCATGGGTGCAGTACTCAGTGGTGCCTGACCAGGTCAGGGGCGCCACAAAAACAGTAAAAGCCGCCGGAGCAGTGTGAATGCCGTGCAGAGCCGGGGATCGGGGATCGGTGAGTATGAGAGAGGGCTGCTTAATTCACTTACTCAGGAGTTTAGCGGTCACCGGTGAGTCCTTCACTGGTGACCGCTAATCAGGACGCGACACAGACAGAGCCGCAGCATGACAATGAAGTCGGGTGAGGTTCACCCGAGTTCATTCTGATCGTGCGGCTCTGTCTGTGTCTGCTGTCATCTGCCATTCAGCTCTGCTACATGGCTGTCTGTGGCTGCTGTCAGCGGCCATGTAGCAGAGCTGAATGGCAGATGACATAGTAAAAACGCATCCCTACACATTACACACGCTTGGCAAGTCAATAAATAAAAAAAAAAAAAAAAAAAGGGTGCCCAATGCATACATCACGGAACACATGATCTAAAGGATCGCACACAAAATTGATCAATTTAACATAGACTACTAACGCTCGTGTGACAGCAAATGAACGACCTACGTGCAATCTCATTCAATCACATATGCGACCTGGGCGTGTCACATCGCATACGAGATCGCACACCTAATTATAAGGTGTAAAGCTGGCTTAACTCTGTAATCCAGCATGTCATTGTCACTGAGCTCCAAGCCAAAGTCTAATTAAAGACATATTTTGTGCCTGAAGGTCACTTTACACGCAGCAACATCGCTAGCAATGTCGCTGCCGATCGCACCCAATCCCGTCGTTTGTGCGTCACGGGCAAATTGCTGCCCGTGGCGCACAATATCGCTAGGCCCCGTCACACGGACTTACCTTCCTAGCGACGTCGCTCTGACCGGCAAACAGCCTCTTTTCTAAGGGGGCAGTTCGTGCGGCATCACGGCGACGTCACATGTGGCGCCCTGGCCTAGCCAAGTCGTCACAGATAACACACAAACACCCCACCCTAATTAGACAGGGACACCAGCCAAACAAAAACCCTTGTTGCCTCCCTCCAGGGTCTGATGTCCACACCAGGTGAGGCGGAGCTAAGCGGTTGGCTCCACCCACCGAGGAGTTCACAGGTCTGGAGGCGGGAAAAGTGACAGAACAGTGTAGGAGTTTGAAGTGAGAGGAGCAAGCACTTGGGTGTCTGGGTTTGTGGCCCAGGCACTGACAGCAAGGTTGGCAGACGATGGTGGCCGTCTGCAGGAGTGGTGGAGCAATGCGGAACCGTAGGACCGAGAACGGGCGACGGCCCGCCGGTACCGACCGGGGAGCGAAATGAAGCCAGCACACACAGGCAGGGCCATTGGACCTCGACCAGGCTTGGAGCCGCCGACAATAGTCAGACTGGAACCCCAGGGGTTTCAGAACAGCAAAAGTCCCGATTGAAGGCAACCGCCCACACCGCGAGGGTATACAGCTACCGCCTAAGGCTAGAGACCCAAGGGCCAGCGTCTGCGGGCAAACAGGCTCCTCCGGTACCCATACACTGGGGAGCGGGCTACCGTTGGGAATCCATAGTAGTCAGAAAGAGAACATCAAGGTGCAGGGAGAGACAGCCGCCATCACCTGTCCGGGGAGAAGCACTGCAGCCGGCTGCGGGACCCGTCCATCCAGCCGTTTGGTTTACCGAGGACTTTGTACCTTTCTTGCTGAGTGAGTACACCCGTGCCATCCGGCACCGCGCCGCGCTGTCCCTGCAACCCTGCACCTCACCAACCCTGCCTCCCCGTCACAACATCACCGGGCCCCGGGACCACCGACCCCTACCCACGGAGGGGGAAAACAACATCCCAGCTGCTCCTTAGCATCGCTCCCGGGATCCCCGTCATCAGCAGCAGTGGTGCCTATCTTCACCACGACCAGTGGGTGGCGTCATGGACTAAATCCCCCAAACCAACCACCCCTTTCACTCACGGGCGAGGAGCGCTGCTCGAGTCCCCGGATCCGGCCCACCGCTCGAGCCACTGAGCAGCCACAGCAGCCGCAGCAGCGCCGGACCCAAGCGTTAGCGAGCGCAGTGCAGTGGCGTCCTCCCCACCCGCGATAACTTGGCGTCACGAACAGGATTGAACCCCTCTACTTACCAGTAGAAGTGCGCCTTGTGATCTCCGCCGGCGGCGTCCGGCCAAAAATTTTGAAGCGCCGCCATCTTGGCGCGAAAATCTCCCACTCGAGCATCTTCTCCGAGCAGGGAAGGCGCGAAAGCGAAGCCCCGCCCCCAACAAACGGAAGTGCTGAAGAGTACCAAGGGGGCGCGAGAGTGTGTCTGCCTGATGTAGCCGAGGCTATAAAAGCAGGGACGCCAGGACTCTGCCAGCAATTGGTTCCTGGAACACGGCCACGCATGATGTCCCGTTCATCCGGCACCGCGGAAATCCCCGAGCCCACACCAGGAACAGCGGCGTGGGTGGAAGCGCGGACTGCACAGATGTGCTGCCGCCTTCAAGCCCAGGTCCGGTTCTTGATGGAGCGCTGGGTGGCTGAGATGGAGGAAGTAGCGGCGGTCGTGCGGAGACGCGAGGTGGAGACAAAGTTGGAGGAGCGGGTAAGCGACCCACGCCCCTATGTCCGAGAAGGACCGTCCGCTGCGGCTGAGGGGCCCGGCCTGCGCCCACTCACCCTCCTGCCTCCCCCGCCATCTGTACCGGCTGCTGTTGCCCCTCCGCTCGGTCCGCTACCCCCAACACCGAAATGCAACAAAATTATGAAAATGCACAACATCTCAAAAAATAACTCATTAGTTATCAAGCCTCTCCTTAAAGAGATATAAGATACAACAAAGAGAACTGGAGACTATATGGCTGAGATATAAAAATAATTTGTTTTATTAATTTATAAATAATACCAATAGAAATATATAAAGAAAAAACCACACACAATTAAAAAACAAGGTGCTGTAGATGGAAGAAAAAGGGGGAGGAGGGAAACGGGAGGAAAAGCCCACCCTATCCAAATCCCACAAGAGGCAGACACATCAGTATAAATATCGGGGATACACTACATGACACTGTAAATAAATAGAAAAAATATAGGTGAGGATTTATAAATAAGGGGGACAGGACTATTGCACGTATCAGTTAGTTAAATTCATTATACTGCCCTAAGTCCCAGCCAAAATTTAGGCAAAGTATAAAACGACCATTGCCCCAAAGGGCAGGGTGTCAATTATAGTCTCACCCATAAAGAGGTGGCCCCACCGATGTGTCACTCGCTGCCTTAAACCTCCGACGCGCGTTTCGCGATGTTCATGTAGACCGCTTCGTCCGGGAGAATGATCAATAATGCAGGTGCAGGACCTTAAAAACCCAGTCATGTGACCGGATTGGTTGTAAACAAACAGGACCTATCCGGTCCAACAGCCAATCCTGGCTCACCTTTGGCGCATGCGTGCCACGTGCGTCGCGCCCGAAACGCCCACACCGGACGTCATGGAGATGAAAAAGGGGGAGCGAGCACAGCGTCACAGGTAACCATAGCTGCTACACACACGCCCACAAACTCCATAAAGATTCCGATGTAGGACATTGCAGGCACGCACCGGCGGCAGGCACGCGCACTGGCAGCAAGGATGGATGTTAGCACAGAATATAATAATAGGGGAATTTAGGATATCACAATAGTGAGCCAGTGAGGACAGTGACATGGATGCAGATATAAATATACAAAATCAAGAAAGTTTCTTTTGGCTTTTTTGCTGCATTTTCCTCTTTCATTCTGTACATATCATTTCGTATTCCATCATTGGTATATAAATTGTCCATAAAATCCGAGAAGTGCAAGTGATCATAAGGTTAAACCTGCAGAGATCATATAGGGCAGAGAAAGGAAATATTTTTAGGGATAAATATAATATATAACCTTATTGATAGCACCGTATAGTTGCATAAAAAACAATTTTAAAAACACTTTAAAAACTGAGGGTAAACACACAATTGTTGTATGGAAGATCATATTACAGAAAGCAAGAAAAACTCAGGGATTCGTTTAACCCTTTGGGGGACACCGTATCTAGTACCGTAATCCATCTTGCCTCCCTCTGGGCCAGGAGTTTTTTAGTATCACCACCCCGTATACCCATATGGACCACATCAATTCCCCTGACACTAAAGGATTTGGGGTTACAATCATGAAACGCTCTAAAGTGTCTGGGGATGGTTTTGAGTTCTGCCTCATTGGTCACCGTTCTTGCTGCGCCAATATCCCTCACATGTTCTCGTACCCTCACCCTAAATTCTCTGGAGGTGAGACCTATATAAATTTTTCCACACCCACATGTGGCATAGTAAATGACATTCACCGTGCCACAGGTGATGTGTTCTCTGATGTCAAAGCACCTCTGGCCATCACTTGTTTTAAAGGTGGAGCTGCGAGAGATATTGGCGCAGGAGACACAATGGCCACAAGGGAAACAGCCTTTAGTTGGACCTTTGGAGCCAAAGGGGTTAATAGGTTTTGGTGGAACATAATGACTCCTCACCAGGTAGTCTTTCAAATTCTTACCCCTTTTGGCCACCATCAGAGGGTTCACAGGGAGGAGAGATTTTAGAGATGGATCAGATTGCAACACCGGCCAGTGTTTCAGAAATATGTCTCTTATATCATCCCATTTTTCATTATATGTTGAAATAAATCTTATTTGTTCCAAATTATCACCCTCCTCAATATTCTTCTTGCATAACAATTCGCGTCTTGGTGTTACCTTTGCCCGATTGTATGCTTGTTTAAGACATCTTGAACCGTATCCCCTTTCTCTAAATCTGAATCTCAAATCCCCAGCATGCTTTTCAAATGAATCGTCTGAGGAGCAGATACGCTTGGCCCTAAGATATTTGCCAGTAGGGATAGCTCTGATAGTGGAGTGTAGGTGGGCAGAGGAGGCATGTAACAATGAATTAACTGATGTTTCCTTCCGAAATATCTCCGTCTGCACCATCCCAAGATTATCAACATTGATTTTGATATCCAAAAATTCCACTTCATTTTGGCTATATTTGTATGTTAATTTAATATTGTATGTGTTCTGATTGAGTTGGCTCATGAACTCCTGGAGTGATGTAGAAGTGCCCTGCCAGATGAATAACAAATCATCTATGTATCTCACCCACAACTGCACCTTGGATGCGGCCCGTGCCCCCCCGTCACCAAACAAACCCCTCTCCCAGCCCCCAACAAACGGAAGTGCTGAAGAGTACCAAGGGGGCGCGAGAGTGTGTCTGCCTGATGTAGCCGAGGCTATAAAAGCAGGGACGCCAGGACTCTGCCAGCAATTGGTTCCTGGAACACGGCCACGCATGATGTCCCGTTCATCCGGCACCGCGGAAATCCCCGAGCCCACACCAGGAACAGCGGCGTGGGTGGAAGCGCGGACTGCACAGATGTGCTGCCGCCTTCAAGCCCAGGTCCGGTTCTTGATGGAGCGCTGGGTGGCTGAGATGGAGGAAGTAGCGGCGGTTGTGCGGACACGCGAGGTGGAGACAAAGTTGGAGGAGCGGGTAAGCGACCCACGCCCCTATGTCCGAGAAGGACCGTCCGCTGCGGCTGAGGGGCCCGGCCTTCGCCCACTCACCCTCCTGCCTCCCCCGCCATCTGTACCGGCTGCTGTTGCCCCTCCGCTCGGTCCGCTACCCCCAACACCGGTAGCGGAAGCCAGCCCGTCCGCCCTAGAGGACTGGCCTGGAGGCGTTGTTCAGGTTGTCCAACTTTGACCACTTCACGGCAATCAAGGATACGTTCTTGTTTGCCAGAAAAGTGTTACTAAAGAAATATCACTCTAATAAGTCTACATGTGGTCTATTTTCAACAGAGGAAGAATTGGCGGCACTACAAGCATTAGAAGATCTCTTATTGGAACAAGTGGACATACAACCTGGTAAGTTCCCTGAATCCCTTAAGAAGAAAAGCATGTTTTTTCCATCTCTTTCATCATGCTCCTCGGTAGAAGTTTTTGTCAGGATGGTTGTTGAGGCAATATTTAATATTCCTCAGCACCGTCCATATGACAATCTTCGTAGAGAAGAACGACAGGCCTTGGAAGAACTGAGGCACATGAGGAATGTCATTTTCAAGCCGGCGGACAAGGGGGGTAACGTGGTAGTGTGGCCTGTGGACCTCTATGAAAAAGAGGCCTTCAGGCAGCTCCACGACCCCCTTTGTTACCAACGGCTTTCTAAAGACCCCACAGATGCCTTTCAAATTGAATTGAATGAGATATTGGATGAAGCCTTAGAGCATGGCATCTTATCAAAGAAAATATGGGAGGGTCTTAAAGTTAAATGTCCTAGTGTACCTACACTATACCTTCTACCGAAGGTTCATAAAGACATAAAAAAAAACCCCGGAAGACCCATTGTCTCGGGGAATGGGAGTCTAGAGGAACCTATATCAAAACTACTTGACCATTTCTTTAAACCGATTGTGATGGAATTACCATCATTTGTGAGGGACTCTACAGAAGTCTTACAGAGACTAGATGGTATACACATGGACGAGGATATGTTCCTTGTCACATGCGATGTAGAGTCCCTCTACACTAGTATTTCACACTCTCTTGGTTTGTCGGCTTTAAGATTCTTCTTGACGAACCGTGATATGGAGACCGATCTTGTTGATTTTCTTTTAATTGCCATGGAGTATGTCCTCTCCCACAATTATTTTGTTTTTAAAGATCGTTTTTTCCTACAGAAGAGGGGCGTGGCGATGGGGGTGGCGTGTGCCCCATCCTACGCCAACCTCTTCATGGGAATGTGGGAGAGGGAATTTGTAAAAAATAGTGAGGCGAATTTTTCTGGTTCAGTGGTACTCTGGCTGAGATTCATTGACGATGTCTTGTTTATCTGGCAGGGTACCAGGACACTACTGGAACATTTTCTACTGTATCTGAATGACAACACATGGAACATTAAGTTGACATATTCCATCAGCAAAATTAACATCAACTTCTTGGATCTGGATATTTCTGTCGATGATCGGGGATATCTGCATACTAATATACATCGAAAGGAAACAAGCGTCAATGCATTTTTGCATGCTAAGTCAGCTCATCCATCACACATCATCCGTGCCATACTCACTGGCCATGAAATGTGGTAACTGTTCTGCTTGCAAATATGTCGTGAAGACCCAAAACTTCTTGGATGCTTCGGGTATCAGAACATTCAAAATATTACAACATATAAATTGTAAAACCACACATGTAATTTATCTGGCACAATGCCCATGCGAAAAATTATATGTAGGTATGACCACACGCGAATTTCGCGTTCGAATTCTTGAACATATCAGGGACATAAGAGCCGCAGAATCAGTTACTGCAGACCAAACAGAAAAGATTGCCAAATTAAAACCTATTGCAAAACATTTTCGGGAATGCCATCCGGGTCAGGGTCATCGTCTCCAATTTTTGGGTATTGATAAATTACATCCCTCTATGCACAGCATCATGAGTGCTGACGCTGCTGTGCGCGTGCGTGGCTTTTTGTCCCCCTGTCTCGGATTGCCGATGCGTCATCACGGGCGACTGTGTCGCCTCTCCTGACGCGCCTGCGTTTCGTGGTGGGGGAGGGACGCCATGGTATGCGTGTCAGCAGCGTCCGGTAAGCAAAGCGCTTAATTGAATTGATATTTCAGCTGTGTGGGAGCTATATTAAGTGCCCTAACATCCCCTCACATCACTCCCTGACGAAGCTACGTGAAACGATCGTTGGAGTGGTGTGGGGGGTCTGTCTTTACCAGGTATTATACCCTAACAAATTGTTGAATATCAGCTGTATATGGATTGATGCACTGATGATATGTGCATTGCATTTAATAGTGTTTAAATCAAATGTATCTCTCCATGTGACTCTTCTGTCTGTTATATTTGACTGATGCTTTTCACCCAAAAGCTCTATGAAAACCACCATACATTAACCCCTGATGGGCCTAGTTGAATAAAATCACCTTATGTGTAACACACTTGAGGATCAATGGTGTGCTTCATGGAGCTATATGGTTTCATATTATAACCTTGACTAGTGGTTATTTTGACAGACCCTCCGTTTTACACCTCATCTACTTTTTAATTATGTACTAAATTGTCCTTTGTGTATATGTTTTTTTAATCATGATAATAAAGATTAATTATATGTTTTGAAATGGTCACTGGAGTGATTTATATGGATTGTTGTTCAGGAACGGCCTGTGTCCCTTGCGTTACCGTGGAAGGCCCCGCGGGAAGTAGCCGTCCGCGACAAAGAGCCATCAGCCCCGGAAGTGGCCGCACCTGAAGCCGTCCCAGCTCCGGCAGTCCGCCCGGCCGTAGAAGAACCGGCCGCTGCTGGCCTGAAGGCTCAACCGGTGAGGTCAGCAAACCCTGAGTCCCCCACCTCGGCTGAGGGTGCGCCAGGCCGCAACTGCACAGCCGCAGTCCAGGTCATGTCACCGCAGGACCCCCACGAAAGAGAACCGGCAGTGGCCGGTGTGGGTGCGGTCCAGCGGGGCCCGACCCGAGCGCAGGGGTCTGCCAACGCCCCATACTGGGACCGGGAACCAAACCCGTTGGGCCAGGAGATCGCCGCTAGAGTGCAGCAGAGGGCCGAAGTGCTGGAGAGGGTGATCAGAGAGAAGGATGCGCTCCGTCATGCCACCTTTCGGGTGCGGGGTCCAGTGTACGAGGGTCAAGTCCGGCAGTTCGACCAACGGAGGGGTTTGGCTTCATCTATGAGCCGGGCCTGGAGGCCGAAGTATTCGTGGCCCGCCGTGATGTCAATTCCCACCTCCCCACGGGCCATCCAGGTTGTGATTTATTGCCGGGCGACCTAGTGACTTATACCTGCCACTGCGGGGAGAGGGGCTGGTTCGCCCTGGATGTAAAGCAGAGGAAGAGCCGCAGTGAGCAGAAGCGGACCCAGCCCCCTCCATCTCCACCAAGCCGTCCGGATGTGGAGTAGGAAGAGGTCCTGGAGGAGTATGACCTTAAGTAGTGGCAGTGGTCCGCCGTTGCAAGCAGTTGTCCCCCGTTGGGACCCTCAGCAGTTTGATTGAATTACTTTAATGAACCGTGAAGCTTTACCTGATTGACTGTTTGATTATTCCGGCCGTTGCCAGCAAGTTGTCCCCGGAGGGACCCTGTGTACTTTTACAACCTGCATGAGAGATTACTCATGGACATGGCCGAGAACTGGCAGGCCACCCACGAACTAGTGGGCATGTAAATAAGTTGAAGGGTGATTTTCTGTTGGAGCTGCCTCCGGAGAGGCAGATTGGAGGAAGGCCTCGCAGCAGAGCAGGCTGGGGCCCGGCCACCACCAGGACCGGTGGCCATGCTCCGGGGGGTCAAGGGTACCCCAAGGACGTGGGGTCCCCTGAAGTGACAGCCGGGTGCGAGTAACCGTACCCGTTCCCGCTCGGGCAGCCTGAACCTGGACTGGGGTCAAGGGGTGCTGCCCACTTCTTAGGGGCAGCATCAGGGCTAGGTTGCTTGGGTGGGAGAGCGGAAAACACCCATCTGTCCATCAGTATTAAAAATGTTATATATGTGCAACGTTTGAAGTGTCCTCACAAAAATGCGTATGTTTAAAATGTTTTCCATGTTAATTTATCTTTTTACAGTTGAAAAATAAAACCGGTGATGGACAGGCAGCCCGCGGACAGTCTGCATTTCACCAAGGGGGAATGTGGCGCCCTGGCCTAGCCAGGTAGTCACAGATAACACACAAACACCCCACCCCATTAGACAGGGACACCAGCCAAACAAAAACCCTTGTTGCCTCCCTCCAGGGTCTGATGTCCACACCAGGTGAGGCGGAGCTAAGCGGTTGGCTCCACCCACCGAGGAGTTCACAGGCCTGGAGGCGGGAAAAGTGACAGAACAGTGTAGGAGTTTGAAGTGAGAGGAGCAAGCACTTGGGTGTCTGGGTTTGTGGCCCAGGCACTGACAGCAAGGTTGGCAGATGGTGGTGGTCGTCTGCAGGAGTGGTGGAGCAATGCGGAACCGTAGGACCGGGGATGGGCGACGGCCCGCCGGTACCGTCCGGGGAGCGAAGTGAAGCCAGCACACACAGGCAGGGCCATCAGACCCCGACCAGGCTTGGAGCCGCCGACAATAGTCAGATCCGAATGTGACTGGAACCCCAGGGGTTTCACAACAGCAAAAGTCCCGATTGAAGGCAACCGTCCACACCGTGAGGGTATACAGCTACCGCTTAAGGCTAGAGACCCAAGGGCCAGCGTCTGCGGGCAAACGGGCTCCTCCGGTACCCATACACCGGGGAGCGGACTACCGTTGGGAATCCATAGTAGTCAGAAAGAGAACATCAAGGTGCAGGGAAAAACAGCCGCCATCACCTGTCCGAGGAGAAGCACTGCAGCCGGCTGCGGGACCCGTCCATCCAGCCATTTGGTTTACCGAGGACTTTGTACCTTTCTTGCTGAGTGAGTACACCCGTGCCATCCGGCACCACGTCGCGCTGTCCCTGCAACCCTGCACCTCACCAACCCTGCCTCCCCGTCACAACATCACCGGGCCCCGGGATCACCGACCCCTACCCACGGAGGGGGAAAACAACATCCCAGCTGCTCCTTACCATCGCTCCGGGGATCCCTGTCATCAGCAGCGGTGGTGCCTATCTTCATCACGACCCGTGGGTGGTATCACGGACTAAATCCCCCAAACCAACCATCCCTTTCACTCACGGGCGAGGAGCGCCACTCGAGTCCCCGGATCTGGCCCGCCGCTCGAGCCACCGAGCAGCAGCAGCGCCGGACCCGAGCGTTAGTGAGCGCAGCGCAGTGGCGTCCTCCCCGCCCGCGACATCACACGGCAGGCGTCCAATAGAAGCGGAGGAGAGGAGGGCAGCCGCATGAAAGACACGCCCACCTCGTTGCCGGAGGACGCAGGTACGGTGTTGTTCGTCGTTCCTGGGGTGTCACACATAGCAATGTGTGCTGCCTCAGGAACAACCAACATCCTGCGTCCTGAACCAGCGACAACATTTGGGAAATGAATGACGTGTCAACGATCAACGATTAGGTGAGTAATTTTGATCGTTAGCAGTCACTCATATGTTTCACACGCAACGACGTCGCTAATGAGGCCGGATGTGCGTCACGCATTCTGTGACTCCAACGACATCTCGTTAGCGATGTCGTTGCATGTAAAGTCACCTTTAGGGTCGACAACAAGCCTTTCCAGACTACGGGTCATGAAGGGGTCCCAGAGTGAATGGGCTAACCCAGTAGCCCACTTTATGGTGTGTGTCCATACCCACAGGGTTGAACTAAGGGGGAAGGTATGTGACGCAGTAAAAGGTATGGTGGCAGATTGAAGATATATTCCTCCTTGGTCAAACTTGGCCTGGACCTTCTGTGCTGTTCTGGGTTTTTCGGGCAACGCTCGACTTGCACAACTGCAGGATTAGGACAGCATAAATAGACAGCCAGAACTTCTCACTTTTGTGGGTGGTTGGGCCGGAAAGCTGAAGCATGTTCTGTGGGAATGATGTACCTCAATTGACTGGCATGTTCAGGACATAAGCTATGCTGTATAACAAGCTCGACATTTGCTTTGCATATCTGTCTGAAGTAAGTGTGATGCCCCAGGGCTATGGGGTACTCTGTCCCGGGCGCATGGTGCGCAGTGGGGGAGGCAGTCGTCGTCCTGGCCAATGCCCGATTCCGTGACCCTGGGGATCGGTCCAAATAAAAAGGGGTAAAAATAAAAAAAAATAAATAAATAAAAATAAAGAGTTTTTTGACTACTCCACTTGTGGTGTGCGGCCAGGTTATATGAGCCACCGCTGCAGGGTCTTGCTGGGGCTGGTGGCGTAATACAGATTAGGTGTTTTGGGATCTCCGCAAGCAGGGCTAGGCCCCAGCAGTGGATGATGGGGGTTATAGTAAGAATCAGTCAGCGTGCGTGTACGGAGGCAAGAAGAAATCAGTCCACACCGGTATTGCAGTTTCAACTTGCCTTTTTACTTTGGGCTTTGTACCTGGACCCGCTGGTGCCAAGTTTCAGGTGCTCTCGCTCCCCTTGTTCTCCGTGCCAGCTGTGACCTGGAGTAGCTGTCCTCCGTGCACTCTCGTTTTTATTGGGCTCACATGGCTTAGAGCTTCTGCAGGAGCCCCTCTGTTTCAGTCTTGGTCCTATTGCAGGCAGCCTGGACTAATTAAGGGGTTCAATCCACGGTCCTCTCTTTTAAGCTAATGCTTCAGACTCTTTGGGTGGCGAGGGACCCTGGAGATCCCCTCACATGGCAGATTTAACAGTTGACCATAAGGTGTCTTGCTGTCCTAGGGTCTGCACCCCACCTCGTGCTGAGTCCTGTGAGCCTAGGTGCCAGACTTCCACAAGCACCCCGCAGTTCCTGGAGTATTCCACTTCCACAGGTAACCCACAGTTCCTGGAGTCATGGTTTCTTACTCCACCGTCCATTACTCCTGTTACAGTGTTCCGTTGTTCCTTCAGGTCTTTACACTTTTCCTTTCTTTACTTTACTCTCTCACTCATTCACTTCCACCTTTAAGCTGTGTTTTCTCTGTTACCAGTGTGAATAAAACACTGGGTTTTGGACTAAAAACCTGTGTGTGCCTCTTTACTGTGTCCTTGCCATTGCCTACCAGAGCTAATTCCCTACAGGCCTAATAGCAATAATCCTAATTGGGGTCTCCTCACTATCTCCCAAAATTTTGACACAATAGGCAGGGTCACAACACATAGACACAGTCACAGAAGGGCATAAGTCCCAACATTGAAATACAAGAATGGGGATATGTATTCCTGCACTTACACAGTAAATTTGCCCATATTGAAGCCCAATTAGTTTTCTGAACCACTACAATGTCCCTTTCATTAGGCCAACAAACCATGATGCCCGTAATACTGACTTCCATATACCATCATAGTGTGTCACCCCTGCGGCTTCAGGCGCCACAGGCTACTGCACCTCACCTGAGGTGCAGTATTCATCTTGGATACGGAGGAGGTCGTCACCGGTAATCACCAAAAAATTCACTATCAACCAACACATAACACGGGAGCTCTTTACACTGGTACTGGACTAGGGTAGGTGTTGGGGTGGCCATTACGAGGTATGGGACCTCTTTCCCACTAATTCACGGACCTGGGAGGTGGGGCAACAACAGGGGTAGTTAGGAACCATCTCATACAATAATCAGTCAGTTCCGGGCGCAGCCAGCGCCAGGTCGCACTCAGAAGGAGATAAGCAAGGACACAGACAGTTCGGGGTCCGTGATCTGGAGCTGGAAGCTCGACCTGCGTGCTTAGGAAAAGAAGGGGGATCCCAGGGTTTGCGGGGAGTGCAGGGGGCACCCGTAACCCGTTCCACGGTCCTGGAGCTGGGGTGGATGAAAACCATCGAAAGGAGATGTACAGAACCTTTGAAGTACAGTGGAACCTTGGTTTACGAGCATAATCCCAACTGGGAGTGTGCTTGTAAACCAAGTTACTCGTCTAGCAAAGCAAAATTTCCCATAGGAAACAATGCAGGCTCAGTCAATTCGTTCCACAACTTGTGCAATGTCCCATCCTGGTCCCCTTTTATGCCATTCCACACACACACAAACACACACACACACATATTATGCTCACCCTACCTTCCGTTCCATCGCTGGCCTCCCGGTTCTTGTAGTTCGCCGGTACAGGATGTGTGTCGGGTAACCATCGCGACGATGGAAGAACTTCTGCTGCCAGAGCGCTGACGTCAAAGGCAGGAGCCACTTGCCTCTGATTGGCTAGCGCGCTGCCTTTGAGTAGCCGCTGACAGCGGAAGTTCCTCCATCGACGCAATGATTACCCGATACACATCCTGTACTGGCGAACTACAAGAACCATGAGGCCGGCAATGGAACAGAAGGTAAGGTGAGCATAATATGTGTGTGCGTGCGTGCTTGTGCGTGCTTGTGCATGCTTGTGCGTGTTTGTGCATGTTTATGCATGCTTGTGCGGACTGCAAGCGGGTCAGAGCGCGGTTACAGTATGAAACCGGAAGTGTGTGCGGTGAGTATTTGCTCGTACAGCAAAGCTTGCTCGTAAACTGAGTTACAAATTTACAGCAAGCTTTGCTCATATAGCGAAATGCTGGCAAACCAGGTTACTTGTAAACCGAAGTTCCAGTGTATCTGAGATCGGCTGAAGCCCATCAAAGCCTAGCTCGGTGCTCCAACGGCGGTGTGCTTCCAGTGGGAAAAAAACTTGAACTGCACCCTCTGTGTCGTCCCGTTACTGCCAGTGCTTCCAACATCGCGCCCTCTTCACCATAGGCGACTACCACCACCATCATCCTCCCTGGGGCCTAGCTCTACCTGTAGAGAGCTGTAACACCCAAGCTGCATCACCATCTGCCCCAGCAGAGAGAGAAGTCCCGCATCGGCGGCTGATCATTGGCCGCACACCACAGGTGGCTTCACAAACAACTACCCCCATCATCCCCATCCCCATCTTTATTGACACTGCCGGGGTCATGGACCGGGCAAGGCCACCGTGGCGATCCAGGAGAAGAACCGCGGCCTGGTGACGGGTAAACCTCCGACCCCGTGGGCGCGTCAACTGCCTCAAAATGAATTCCCACTACATATCAATAATCACACATGCTGTGATCCCTCCATACAGTGAACCAACATAGTATGATTTCACAGTGTCCCCAAAGAGTATGATGTCCGCACAGTATATCACAAACACTGCAGGATGCTCTTACAGAGTTCCCACACAGTATGATGCTTCCAGAGTTTTACCACACAGTGCAATACCCTTATAGCACCCCTACACTGTATGATGACCCCACAATGAGCTCTCCAGCATGGTTCTCCCTACATTATGAAGACCCCAAAGCCCCCCTAGTATAATGGGCCCAAAACAACATGATTCCCCAATAGTTCCTCACACAGTATGATGACCTTCACACAGTATGATGCAGCCAAAGCCCCCATCCCAGTATGATGACCTGATACAGTATTATGCTCTCACAGACCCCCAACTGGTATGATGGCCCCCACACAGTATAATGGCTGGTACAAACCTAGCACAGTATAATGGCACCCAGAGCCCTTTAGACATTATGATGATGTCCGCATCCCAACACAGATTATGATGCCCCCAAAGATCTATATAAGTACTTACTGATTAAATAAAAACTACTCACAAAGTCACCATTTGCCCTATGCTCTGCTTTGATTTGTGCAGCACGTCAACTAAGGGGTACTTCTCACATAGCGAGATCGCTGCTGAGACACAGATTTTGTGACGTACCAGTGACCTCATCAGCGATCTCGCTGTGTGTGACACTAAGCAGCGACCTGGCCCATGCTGTGAAATCGCTGATCGTTACACACTGTTCTGGTTCATTGTTTGCTCGTTGCTCTCCCGCTGTGCAGCACACATCAGCGTGTTTGATGGCGGGAGACCAACGAGCACCGACTGTGTGTAAGCATTGTACGCTGGAATGAGGGTAAATATCGGGTAACTAAGCAAAGCGCTTTGCTTGGTTATCCGATATTTACCCTGGTTACCAGCGTACACCGCTTAGCGCTGGCTCCCTGCACACGTAGCCAGGGTAAATATTGGGTAACTAAGCAAAGCGCTTTGCCTAGTAACCCGATGTGTACCTTGGTTACCAAGCGCAGAGTCGCTGGTGAGATCTGACTGTTTGACAGCTCACCAGCGACCATGTAGTGACGCACCAGTGATCCTGACCAGGTCGTATCGTGGTCGGAATCGCTGGTACGTCGTTTAGTGAGACAGTACCCTAAGGGCGGCTTTGCACGTTGCAACATTGCACGTGCGATGTCGGTGGGGTCATATCGAAAGTGACGCACATCCGGCGTCACTTTCAACATCGTACTGTGTAAATCCTAGATGATACGATTAACGAGCGCAAAAGTGTCGTTATCGTATCATCGGTGTAGGCTCCGACTTTTTCAAAATTACGCTGCCGCGACAGATACGATGTTGTTCCTCGTTCCTGCGGCAGCACACATCGCTGTGTGTGAAGCCGCAGGAGCGAGGAACATCACCTTACCTGCCGCCGGCAGCTATACGGAAGGAAGGTGGGCGGGATGTTTGCATCCTGCTCATCTCCGCCCCTCCGCTTTGATTGGCCGCCTGCCGTGTGACTTCGCTCTGACGTTGTACTTCCCGCCCCCTTAGGAAGGAGGCGGGACACCGGCCAGAGCGACGTCGCAGGACAGGTGAGTGCATGTAAAGCTGCCGTAGCGATAATGTTCGCTACGCCAGGAATCACAAGATATCGCTGCTGCGACGGGGCGGGGACTATCGCGTGCGACATCGCAGCATCGGCTTGCGATGTCGCAACGTGCAAAGCCCGCCTAAGTCTCTGCACAGCAAGCACAATTTAGTAGTGTCATTATGCCTCCTACTTAGAGATGCAAATACATAGGCTACAAAGCAATCCGTAACTTTGACATCCACTAACTGTGGCCTCTGGCAAACAAATGTGGATAGGAAATAAATTTAAAAAAATGACATGGGGTGCCCCCCTATTTTTGATAGCCAGCACAGGTTTAGCAGAGAGCTGCGGGCTGCAACTCTCAGCTGTTTGCTTTACTGTGACTGATTAGCAAAAATAGATGGGATCCCATACAATTTTTTTAAATTATTTATAATTAATTTTAAAAATTACATGGACTCTGCCCTATTGTTGATAACAAGCCAAGGTATAGCAGAAAACTGAGGGCTGGTCTTATCAAGCTGGGAAGGCCCATGCCTATTTGTCTCTTCCCTACCTAAAAATAGCAGCTTGCAGCTGCCCCAGAAGTGGCACAGCCGCACATGCATTAGATGTTCCAATTTTGGCGCTTTGTCCAATTCTCCCTAATTGCCCTGGTGCAGTGGCAATCGAGGTAAGACCTTTGGGGTTGATGTCAGATGTGACAGCTGGCATCAAGCCCAGGCCTTAGTAATAGATAGGTGTCGATCAGACACCCCCATTACTAACCTGGCAACTGTAAAGTTAAAATAAATACACAGAGGAAAAAAAAAATAGTTTATTTGAATAAAGACTGACCCACACTCCCTTGTTCACCAATTTATTAATTTAAAAAAAGCTTTGAAGTTCCGACGTAATCCAATTGGGGATTAAAGACACCCCATACTCCCTTGTGCACCAATTTATTTATTAATAAGAAATCCTCAAAGTTCCAACGTAGTTCTCAGAATAAAGCTCCATTGGAATGAATGGGCATTATAGGACATTACACTCTGGATTTCGGACCTATTGCCGCCCTATTGGCAAAAGCACTCTCTTCTGCAAGGAGAATCAGATGTGGAACCCTAGGTATGGTAGAATAGCAATACCTGTGACAACAAAAACATCCCAGATGTATCTTAAGAAGGTGTGCTCTGTGTTACTGAAATGTAAGATGAGGGCTCGCTACCTGTTGTGTGTAGTTGTCATTGAAGGACTGTTGAGTAAAGCTTTTATGTAGTTTTTAAAGAACTGGTGATCTCTGTTTCTTAATAAAGTGTCATCCGATCCTGGCCGACCGAAACCATCTGCCTTCTACAGCCTACATGGGCATACCGACCCTGCGATAATGTGACACCCTGGACTAGCCAGGTGGTCACGGGTAGGCCCTTGCACAACACCTCTCCCCCTTAATAAGGTGACAGCAGCCAACCTACAAAAACCTTGTCACCTCCCTCAGGGTTTGATGTTCACACCGGGGAGCGGAGCAAGGCGTTTGGCCACGCCCACCGAGGAGTTCACAGGCCCTGAGGCAGGAAAACAATGGTAGATCAGTTTTGACAGTGAAGTGGAGTGCAGTTCAAGTGCAGACCTGTGTCCAGGTCTGCCACAGTCTAACACCAGGTGTCTGGGTTGGAGCCCAGTCACCTCTGGCAAGGAGGCAGACAGTGGTGGCCGCCTGCAGGAGCTGGGATTAAAGCTGGTGGAACCGTAAGGGACCGGAACCGGGTAGTGGCCTGCCGGTACCGAACCGGGGAACCGATTGGAAACCAGAACACCGGGAGGGATACTCAGACCCAGTACGAGGCCCAGAAACAACTGGACCGCGTCGAATCAACTGATTGAGGACTGGACTTTAGGCCCTTTCCCACCTAAGACCCATCTGAAGACAACAGCCCAACGATAGGGGTAGAAAGCCACCGCCCAGGCATCGAGACTGCATGGGCCAGCGTCTGCGGGCACATGGGCTCTACCGGCACATATCAGGCTGGGGAGCGGACTACCGTTGCTCAGGCAAAGGAGTCATCATTCTCTACAAAAGTGAGGTGCAGGAGAAAGGCGGAAACCACCAACCTGAAAAGGGGAAAAGCGCAGCCGGCTGCGGGAACCGTCCACCATCTTGTTTGGTTTACTAGAGAGTCCAGCGTGTTTGCAATAGTGAGTAAAACAGTGCCTTCGGGCCGCGCACCGTGCCGCACCGCATCGACACGCCAGCACGCATCCATTCCCCCGCCTCAGCACCTCCCTCGGGACCCCGGGACCATCATTCCCCCTACCCACGGAGGGGTCAACACCAAGCTGCGCAACACCGTCCCCGGGAGCTTAGTCAACGACAGCGGTGGTGTCCATCCATTCACCACAACCCGTGGGTGGCGTCACGAACTTAATCCCCAAACCACCGTGGCCCCGGCCGTGGACCTCTCCACCGAACACCACCCTTCACGTAGTGCCAGCAACTCCCTTTCAGAGCGATGTGACCCCCGGGTCCGTGAGGAGCTCGAGCCACCCATCGACGAGCATGGATCCGAGCGGCTCGGCAACCGGCCGAGCCCCGGGGCGGTACACATCCACTCTTCTGGCGTCATGAACAGGATAGAACCCATTCACTTACCTGTGGAAGTGCGCCTTGAAGTTATTGTCAGCGGAGTCCCGTTGAAAAATTTCAGAATCCGCCATCTTGTCACTGTCCTGTGGCGCGAAGTTTCCCGCCCAAGCCGTCTTCGCTGCGAAAAGTGCGTGAGAGTAAAAGTCCCGCCCCCTGAGAACAGAGCGGTGCAGAAAGAAAGCAGAGTGCCCCGAAAAGACCAAGGGGCAACAGAATGAAGATGTCCGCGCCTAATGTGGATGGCTGGGGAGCGCCGGCTGCGGGAGTGGCGGCGCTCGAGGACGGGAATGTAGCGGCCCTTGCTCCGGCCGCAGGAGTGGGGGAGGCCGCGGGTCCGGCGGTCGCCAGGTAATGCCGATCTCCTTGCCCTATGTGCTCGGTGCTACCTGACTACCCCAGTACGATGGGAAGCTTGATGCCTTGTAGGTGTTCCGGAAAAAAACAAGCACAATCCTTGATTTGTATGCCATGAGTGGCAGACAGTGTGTGACGGTAGTGCTAGGGCAGCTGACCAGCGCGGCTGAGCAGGAGATGGAGAGCTGGGCAGACGCGGACCGGGCCTCGGTGACCACTATCTTCGAGAAACTCCAGACCGCCTTTGAAACCAGCACCGAGGCTGAGTTGCGGATGCAGTTCTACCAATGTCGACAACGGCCCACGGACAGTATAAAAGACTATGCCCTGCGCCTGCAGACAGCCCTCCGGACACTGAGGTGGGTGGACACCATCAGTGAGGCCGACAGCACCAAGATGCTAGTGGAGCAGTTCCTGCAGGGACTGGGGTCTGCTGAAGATCACAAGCAGCTGCGGTTATGGACTTTGAAGCACGCCGATCTAGACTTTGCAATACTAAAGGAGCGGGCAATCAAGGCCCTGCAAGCACCAACCATTGGCGCTCCTGATACGGCCCCTTGGCCGGTTGAAACCGCTACCATCTCAGTAGTGCCCCCTCCCTTGGCTCTACCAGCCCCTGCCGCACCCGTCGGGACGATGGAAGCGCTGGCCTCGCAGGTCCAATGCATGAACGAAAACCTCACCTGGATCCTCGCCGCACTCCAGCTACCAACGAGAGCCAAGCCCCAGGAGAAGATCTAGCTCGCCGACCGTCCGGAGGATGTCCCTTGGATGCAGCGGAGGAAGAACAGCGACCCGCGGTATGGGCCACCTGTCTGCTACAGGTGTAAGGCCTTGTGCGCACTAGGCGTTTTTGCCGCGTTTTTAGCGGCGTTTTTTACCGCGTTTTTGTGCTGAAAACGCAGTGACATTGCTTCCCCAGCAATGTCAATGGGTTTTCAGAAGTGCTGTCCTCACACAGCGTTTTTTTTTAGCTGCGTTTTTGTGGTGACCACAAAAACGCAGCATGTCAATTATTTCTGCGTTTTCCACTGCGTTTTTCACTCATTGAATTCAATGAGATGTTAAAAACGCAATGAAAAACGCATATAGCCGCGTTTCTATGACTAAAAACGCAGCTATAAACGCAAGGGGTGGGCAGTAAAGTGACGTGTACAGGAAGAGGATTCCTTCTGTTGGTAAACACAGAAGCAGGAATCCTCCCGGTACCGTCACCGCTGCGTCCACCTCCCGTCCTGTGCATGTCAGCTCCGTGCGGCGCCATGTACAGGCAGGAGTTGGAGGCAGCGGCGAAAAACAAAGTGAACAGTAGAAAAAAAAAATGTCATATACTCACCTGTCTGCAGGGTCCCGATGCCATGCCCGCTCCCATCTCCTCCCGGTCCCGCCACTCTGGCTGTGTGCAGTCTCCCCGGGGCAGGACCTTGCTTGCAGGACCTGGCGGTGGATCACCTGATGCAGTCACCTGACGCATCAGCTGATTGTAGTCTCGCCGGCTTTTTCGCGCCCGGCCGGCTATCAGCTGATCCTGCCGTCAGGGAACTTCATCAGCTGATTACCGGCAGCTCCGGCAGCGATCGTATAGGATCAGACTCCTGTCCAATCGATCGCTCCAGGAGCTGCCGGTAATCAGCACAGCACATAAGTGAGGATTATTATTTTTTTTTTTTTGCACTGATGCATCAGCTGATTGTATAACCGGCTTTTATACAATCAGCTGATGTGTGATGTGATTCAGGCACTTGATCCTGACACATCATCTGATCGCTTTGCCTTCCAGCAAACCGATCAGATGATATTGGATCCTGATTGGACGGCGCGGGACCCTGACCCAGGATTACTGCGGAGGGGGGTTTATTTCAATAAAGATGGAGTCACTAATTGTGTTGTGTTTTATTTCTAATAAAAATATTTTTCTCTGTGTTGTGTTTTTTTTTTATCATTACTAGAAATTCATGGTGGCCATGTCTAATATTGGCGTGACACCATGAATTTCGGGCTTAGGGCTAGCTGATAATATACAGCTAGCCCTAACTCCATTATTACCTAGCTAGCCACCCGGCTTCAGGGCAGCTGGAAGAGTTGGATACAGCGCCAGAAGATGGCGCTTCTATGAAAGCGCCATTTTCTGGGGTGGCTGCGGACTGCAATTCGCAGTGGGGGTGCCCAGAAAGCATGGGCACCCTGCACTGTGGATTCCAATCCCCAGCCGCCTAGTTGTACCCGGCTGGACTCAAAAATTAGGCGAAGCCCACGTCATTTTTTTTTTAATTATTTCATGAAATAATTAAAAAAAAAGGGCTTCTCTATATTTTTGGTTCCCAGCCGGGTACAAATAGGCAGCTGGGGGTTGGGGGCAGCCCGTACCTGCCTGCTGTACCCGGCTAGCATACAAAAATATGGCGAAGCCCACGTCATTTTTTTTTTCTTTTTGGGCAAAAAACTGCATACAGTCCTGGATGGAGGATGCTGAGACTTGTAGTTCTGCAGCTGCTGTCTGCTCTCCTGCATACACTAGTGAATGGAGGATGCTGAGCCTTGTAGTTCTGCAGCTGCTGTCTGCTCTCCTGCATACACTAGTGAATGGAGGATGCTGAGACTTGTAGTTCTGCAGCTGCTGTCTGCTCTCCTGCATACACTAGTGAATGGAGGATGCTGAGACTTGTAGTTCTGCAGCTGCGTTCTGCTCTCCTGCTTACACTAGTGAATGGAGGATGCTGAGACTTGTAGTTCTGCAGCTGCTGTCTGCTCTCCTGCATACACTAGTGAATGGAGGATGCTGAGACTTGTAGTTCTGCAGCTGCTGTCTGCTCTCCTGCATACACTAGTGAATGGAGGATGCTGAGACTTGTAGTTCTGCAGCTGCTGTCTGCTCTCCTGCATACACTAGTGAATGGAGGATGCTGAGACTTGTAGTTCTGCAGCTGCTGTCTGCTCTCCTGCATACACTAGTGAATGGAGGATGCTGAGACTTGTAGTTCTGCAGCTGCTGTCTGCTCTCCTCCATACACTAGTGAATGGAGGATGCTGAGACTTGTAGTTCTGCAGCTGCTGTCTGCTCTCCTGCATACACTAGTTCTGCAGCTGCTGTCTGCTCTCCTGCATACAATGAACATTTTGAAGAAGGAAATGACATCAGACCTTTTTTTTTTTTTTTTTTTCATCAACAATCTTTAATGGCATTGTGCACTGATTAAAAACGCAGTGAGCAAAAACGCAGCAAAAAACGCACCAAATCGCGGCAAAAACGCATGCGTTTTTGCCGCGTTTTTTAGCCGCGGGTGCGTTTTTTAGACAAAAACGCACATAAAAACGCAGCGTGAAAAAAACGCCTAGTGCGCACATACCCTAACAATGTATCATATAGGAAGAAATGAGAATTTTTTTCATCCAAAAAGGAGTATACCACGTCTCAATAAATCAAATAATTTTATTATCATCTAAATACATATAGAACAACACCACACAATAAAATAGTAAATTGCAGTCAAAAGAGTGTATACAAGGGTAAAGCGGTATTCGTATTGCACATAATATCCAAAATAGTGACTAGTGCTATATCCACGTTCACAAGAACCAGGCTTATCAATAAATATTGCACCAGAATCTTAGATAACCAAGGTGACTGGTGCAAATCGCCATAGGTAAATATGTGAACCGGGGTTTGTGCAGTAATCATTACATCTGTAAATTTATTAAACAAATCAATATTGTACAACCCCAAGGCGCCCAGTGATGTGCCAAAAATATGCTCATGGTAACCCTCTTTAAATGCTGAATTACGATCGCTCCATCCGATGCTACCACATGTATGCACTACACACTAATAAACCTGTGCGAAAACCTCAGTACGTTACATGTGAGCAAACCATGCGGCAGACGAGGGATGGAGAGAGCTGGGTCAGCATAAACAGGTGTATCATGTAACACCAATCAGGGCACTGGACTCAAAGTATAACAATAAAACACAGGTCACATATTGGAATGTGTGCTAGGTTTCCGTTGCTATGGACCGGTGCTGCACTGAAGCAGCCTCCTGGATGTCAGCCGTAATCAGCAAGGATAATGCCCGTTCAATTTGCCTTGCGGCAATATACAGCACCTCATGTTAAATAGGCAGTGAACCGCACCATTAAAGTACAAAATGCTGGCATGACATCGTGTAAATAAAGCAACAGTTACCTTAGTATATGCACCGCAGACACCCGATCCCCGACACGTGTTTCGCTCCCGGCTTCTACAGGGGGCATGAGGTGCTGTATATCCCTCGTCTGCCGCATGGTTTGCTCACATGTAACGTACTGAGGTTTTCGCACAGGTTTATTAGTGTGTAGTGCATACATGTGGTAGCATCGGATGGAGCGATCGTAATTCAGCATTTAAAGAGGGTTACCATGAGCATATTTTTGGCACATCACTGGGCGCCTTGGGGTTGTGCAATATTGATTTGTTTAATAAATTTACAGATGTACACACAAACCCCGGTTCACATATTTACCTATGGCGATTTGCAGCAGTCACCTTGGTTATCTAAGATTCTGGTGCAATATTTATTGATAAGCCTGGTTCTTGTGAACGTGGATATAGCACTAGTCACTATTTTGGATATTATGTGCAATACGAATACCGCTTTACCCTTGTATACACTCTTTTGACTGCAATTTACTATTTTATTGTGTGGTGTTGTTCTATATGTATTTAGATGATAATAAAATTATTTGATTTATTGAGACGTGGTATACTCCTTTTTGGATGAAAAAATTCTCATTTCTTCCTATATGATACATTCTGATTCTTGGAGTGTCTGTAAATGGATTTGACCAATTGTGTGGTATTATTCAGGTGTAACAAGCCTGGCCACTACTCTAGGCGATGCCCGTTAAACGAGCAACCCTTGAGGCCAAGGGCCAATCCTCAGGAGTAGACTCTCACGGCCCGACTGATTGGCGACACCGGTATGTTGGAGGTCTCCCCATCATCTCCCTGGCAGTGGATGGCGTCCCGACCATGGCTCTGTTGGACATTGGATCGCAGGTAACGACCATGCCTTACACATTATACCAGCGATATTGGGATCATAGTGAGCTTGCCCCTCCCGATGATAGCATGACTATTATTGCGGCCAATGGGCTCCCTATGACCCAAGTGGGATTCAAGGAGGTGACCCTGACTGTGGGACGGACCGAGCTGAAACACCAAGGGATGATTGGGGTGCTGAATGAGTCTAGTGATCGTAACCCGAAAGTGGTCCTGGGGACCAACGTGATTGAGCACTGTATGGGAGAAGTGTTGAGCCTGTTGCAGCAGCTGTCTGCCACAGCAGGAGGGGGTCGGCAGAGGGTACTGCAGCATGAAATGCGGGCCCTCCTGCATCGGCAACAAGTAAACCTGACGGGTGGAGAGATTGGTGAAGTGCGGGTGATGGACGCAGCCCCTTTGGTGGTACCGCCAAGGAGCGAGATGATGATTTGGTGCAGGGCAGTAGTAGGCCCCCAGGGGCGGGATTACCCGGTGATGGTAGAGCCGTCGCCTTCAGAGCACTGGCCCACAGTAATGGCAGCCAGGGGGGTGATTGACATCAAGAAGGGGAGAGTGCCTGTGAGAGTGCTGAATTGCGGAGAGGAAGAGGTTAGGCTCCCCCGCTACGTCACCATAGCTAAACTGTTCACCATAGACACCCATGCTATCCATGAAACCACCCCCACTACCCCAGCACCCAACACGAGCGGTGACACCCCATCCATGCAGCGGGATGAATGGTGCCGGGAGTTGCATGTCGGCACCGAGTCTACCCCGGTACACCACAAAGAAGGGGTATACAGGGTAGTACAGGAGAAAAAGGAGCCAGCACGATCTGAAATTGGCATGCATCATATAAAAAGTGAAAATTCACAGATTTATTCCAACTGTACTATAATAAAAAAATGAGATTTTTAGCAAATAATTGATCAATTCTTTGAGCCACCCCTGCCAATGTCACGGCAAATCTCAATAAGGGGGTCCTAACCTATATTACGTATTTCATGTGCCATGCGGCCTCCTAGATAAAGTTAAAAGCAGAACCATAATGGAGCACACATACCTGTAACCTGTATATAGCTGCTTCCATGTTGCAAAAAAGGCAATTGTGGATAGAGACCAGCACAGGTCCCAGCATGTGGAGCAAACTCTACACATACCAGGACTATATCAGAACTGACCCTCCCAGTGCCAGACAGCAACAATTGATAAAGGCGGACCAGATCCAAGTATGGTGCTTAATTAGCATTGCCTGTGGAAAGGGGTGAGGCAACTGAATGTGAACAGCTACCAACAGGAGGACTACATTGCAAACCAAAATCAGGCGTGCATGGTATGGTGATGGTCAGTCACCAGAAATTGTAGCATAACTACAGTCATAGCAGAGAAAAAGGAGACAGCACGATCTGAAATTGGCATGCATCATATAAAAAGTGCAAATTCAGGGGTGGCTCAAAGAATTGATCAATTATTTGCTAAAAATCTCATTTATATTACAGTACAGTTGGAATAAATCTGTGAATTTGCACTTTCCACAGGCATTGCTAATTAAGCACCATACTTGGATCTGGTCCGCCTTTATCAATTGTTGCTGTCTGGCACTGGGAGGGTCAGATCTGATATAGTCCTGGTATGTGTAGAGCTTGCTCCACATGCTGGGACCTGGGCTGGCCTCTATCCACAATTGCCTCTTTTGCAACATAGAAGCGGTTATATATACAGGTTACAGGTATGTGTGCTCCATTATGGTTCTGCTTTTAACTTTATCTAGGAGGCCGCATGGCACATGAAATACAGAATATAGAGTAGGACCCCCCTATTGAGATTTGCCGTGACGTTGGCAGGGGTGGCTCAAAGAATTGATCAATTATTTGCCAAAAATCTCATTTATATTACAGTACAGTTGGAATAAATCTGTGAATTTGCACTTTTTATATGATGCATGCCATTTTCAGATCGTGCTGGCTCCCCTCTCCCAGGGTAGTAGAGGAGTATGGGCAGGTTTTCAGCAAGCACCCGCTAGACTTCGGGAGGATTAAGGGGGTTCATCACCATATCCCCACAGGCACACATCCACCCATTAAAGAAAGGTATAGGCCAATCCCACCAGCCCACTATCAATGCGCCACAGACATGTTGAGGAACATGAAGGAGGCAGGGGTCATCCGGGATAGTTGTAGTCCCTGGGCAGCTCCATTGGTGCTGGTAAAGAAGAAGGATGGTACCATGAGAATGTGTGGGGATTACCAGAAGATTAATCAGATAACGCATAAAGATGCCTACCCTCTCCCCCTCATCGAAGAGTCGCTGGCTGCACTAAAGACTGCTAATTATTTCTCTACCCTTGACCTTACCAGCGGATACTGGCAGGTGGCGGTTGCACAGTAAGATCGTGAGAAGACCGCATTTGCTACCCCCATGGGACTCTGTGAGTTCAACAGTATGCCGTTTGGGCTGTGCAATGCCCCGGGACCTTCCAACAGCTCATGGAGTGCTGCTTGGGGCATCTCAACTTCGAGACTGTTCTATTGTATTTGGATGACGTGATTGTGTATTCCAAGACGTACGAGGCCCACCTGGAGCACCTGGCAGAAGTGTTCGTGGCCCTCTCCAAGTACGGGTTGAAGCTGAAGCCCTCAAAGTGCCATCTGCTGAAACCCAAGGTGCAGTATCTTGGACACGTGGTGAGTGCAGAAGGTGTAGCCCCGGATCCTGAGAAGGTTGCTGCTATCCAGGCCACGACCAACCACGGGGAAGGAGGTGAGGCAGTTCCTTGGCCTGGTGGGCTACTACTGCCGTTTCATCAAGGGGTACACGAAGATGGTCGCGCCCATGTAAGATCTCCTCGTGGGACAGACCAAGAATGGGAGAGTCCCTGGGCCCTTGTTTGTCTGGGGCGAGAAGCACGAAGAGTCCTTCCACCAGCTGAAGTCAGCCCTGACGGGGGAAGAAATCTTAGCCTACCCCGACTACGGCCTCCAGTTCGTCCTCTACACCGACGCCAGCAATGTGGGCCTGGGTGCGGTTCTGTCACAGGTACAAGATGGAAAGGAGAAGGTGATCGTCTATGCCAGTTTTGCGGGCGGAGGGGACGCGCTCGCCACGCTCGGGTCCGGAGCTTCTGCTGCTGCTGCTCGGTGGCTCGAGCGGTGGACTGGACCCGGGGACTCAAGCAGCATTCCTCACCTGTGAGTGAAATGGGGATGGTATGTTTAGGGAGATTGTTCGTGACGCCACCCACGGGTCGTGGTGATGATGGCACCACCGCTGCTGGTAACGGGGATCCCGGGAGAGATGGTAGGGTGCAGCTGAGATGTTGTCCCCTCCGTGGGTAGGGGGTTGGTGATCCCGGGGCCCGATGGTGTAACGGGGAGGCTGGATGGCTGGGGTGCAGGGACTGCGTGGCGCGGTGCCAGACGGCACTAGTGTACTCACTCAGACAATCACTGACAGAGTCGTAGGTAAACCAAAATGGCCGGATGGACGGGTCCCGTAGCCGGCTGCAGTGTTGTTGTTGTGCTCTCCCCGGACGGCTGATGGTTTCTGTCTTTCCCTGCACCTTTGAGAATGTTCTTGACTCCTGTGGTTGCCCACCAGTAGTCCGCTCCCCGGCGTATAGGTGCCGTAGGAGCCCGTTTTGCCCGCAGGCGCTGGCCCTTGGATCTCTAGCCTGTGGCGGTGGCTGTATATCCTCTCTGGGTGGACGGTTGCCTTCAATCTGGACTTAGTAGTTGGGAAACCCCTGGGGTTCCTGTCACATTCGGATTTGACTATTGACGGCGGCTCCAAGCCTGGTCGGGGTCCGATGGCCCTGCCTGTGTGCTTAGCTTCACTCCGTTCCCCGGTCCGGTACCGGCGGGTCGACGCCCGACCCCGGTCCTTACGGCTCTGCGGAGTTCCACCAACTCCTGCAGACGGCCACCACCGTCTGCCAACCTTGCTGTCAGTGTCTGGGCTCCAACCCAGACACCTCAAGTGTTCACTCCTCTTACTTTCACCTCCAAGACTAAACTGACCCTTTTCCCACCTCCAGGCCTGTGAACTCCTCGGTGGGTGGGGCCAACCGCCTGGCTCCGACCCGCCTGGTGTGGACATCAGACTCTGGAGGGAGGCGACAAGGGTTTTTGATTGACTGTTGTAACTGCCTAGGGTGGGGATGTGTGTGTTGTTATGTATGTGACTACCTGGCTAGTCCATGGCGTCACACTCCCCCTTGGTAAAATACAGACCGTCCGCGGGCTGCCCGTCCATAACCGGTTTTATTTATTTATTTTTTTTAACTGTAAAAGATAAATTAACATATGAAAACATTCAACATACATATATTTTCAAGTCTTCCCTTACGGGAGGTTCATTACTTTTAACGTTTCAAACATTTTTATTAAACAGACGGGTTCACAGTCATCCGCTCTCCCACCCAAATAACCTGATCCTTGATGCTGCCCCTAAGAAACGGGCAGCACCCCTTTACCCCAGTCCAGGTCCAGGTTACCCGAGCGGGAACGGGTACGGTGTCTCGCACCCGGCTGTCACTTCAGGGGACCTCACGTCCAGGGGGACCCCTGACCTCCGGAGGATGGCCACCGGTCCTGGTGGTGGCCGGGCCCCAGCCTCCTCTGCTGCGGGCCCTTCCTCCAATCTGCCTCTCCGGAGGTGGCACGGACGGAAACCAGCCCACCAAACTATTTACAAACCCACAAGTTCGTGGGTGGCCTGCAAGTTCTCGGCCATGTTCATGAGCAGTTTCTCATGTGGGTGGTAAACACATAGAGTCCCTCCAGGGACAACTTGCCGGCAACGGCTGGGTAATCACTGTCAACAATCAGATGAAAACTTCGGTTGATTCGGATTCATTCATTCAGCTGAGGGTCCCAACGGGGACAACTTGGCTGCAACGGAGGACCACTGCCACTATTTGAGGTCGCACTCATCCAGGACCTCTTCCAGCTCGATATCCGGATGGCTCGGTGAAGGAGGGGACTGGGGCCGCATCTGCACACCGCAGCTCTCCCTTTGTTTAACGTCCAGGGTGAACCAGCCCCTCTCCCGCAGTGTCGGGTGTAGGTCACCAGGTCGCCCGGCAACAGATCGCGACGTGGGTGGCCCGTTGGGAGGTGTGAGTTAACGTCACGGCGAGCCACAAACACTTCGGCCTCCAGGCCCGGTTCGTAAATAAAGCCAAACCCCCTTTGTGGGTCAAACTTCTGGACTTGGCCTTCATACACCGGGCCCCGCACCCGAAAGGTGGCATTGCGGAGAGCATCCTTCTCCTTAATCACGCGCGCCATCACTTCGGCCCTCTGCTGCTCCCTGGCGGCAATTTCTCGGCCCAGCTGGCTTGGCTCCCTGTCCCAGTAAGGGGTGCTGGCATGCCACTGCGCTCGGGTCGGGCCCCGCTGGACCGCGCTCACACCAGCCACAACCGGTACTCTCTTGTGGGGGTCCTGTGGTGACGTGGCCTGTACTGCTGCGTTGCAGTGGTGGCCCAGCGCAGCCTCAGCTGAGGCATGGGACTCAGGGACAGCTGGCCTCACCGGTTGGGCCTTCGGGCACGCAGCGGCCGGTTCTTCCATGACCGGGCGGACTGCCGGGGCCGGGACGGTCTCGGGTGCGGCCACTTCCGGGGCCGACGGCTTCTCGTCGCGGACGGGCACTTCACGCGGGATCTTCCATGGCAGCGGGAGGGATACTGGCCGTTCCTGGACAACGCCCTCAGGCCGGTCTCCTAGGGCGGACGGGCTAGATTCCGCTACCGATGTTGGGGGTAGCGGACCGAGTGGAGGGGACACAGCATCCGGTACGGATGGCGGGGGAGGCAGGAGGGTGAGCAGACGCAGGTCGGGCCCCTCAGCTGCAGCGGCCGGTCCTTCTCGGACACAGGGGCATGGGTCGCTTACCCGCTCCTCCAACACTGCCTCCACCTCGCTTCTCCGCACGGCCGCCGCCACTTCCTCCATCTCGGCCACCCAGTGCTCCATCAAGAACCGGACCTGGATTTGGAGGCGACAGCACATTTGTGCAGTCCGGGTTTCCATCCAAGCCGCCGTTCCTGGCGTGGGCTCGGAAATTTCGGCATCACCGGACGGGATGGACATGCTTGCTGGCAGACTTCCAGGAACCGGATATGTTGCAGAGTCCTGGCGTCCCTGCTTTTTATGCCCTCGGCTACATTAGGCAGGCTTTCACCCGCCCCCCCTTGGTTCTTTCTAGCACTTCCGCTTGTTGGGGGCGGGGCTTCACTTTCGCGCCTTCCCTGCTCAGGGAAGACGCTCGAGCGGGAAATCTTCGCGCCAAAGATGGCGGCGCTTTCAATTTTTCGGCCGGACGCCGCCGGCGGAGACTGCAAGGCGGCCCTTCTACTGGTAAGTAGATCGGCTCAATCCTGTTCGCAGATGCCAAGTTGTCGCAGGCGGAGGGGATGCACTCGCCACGTTCGGGTCCGGGGCTTCTGCTGCTGCTGCTCGGTGGCTCGAGCGGTGGACCAGACCCAGTGATTCGAGCAGCGCTCCTCACCCGTGAGTGAAATGGGGATGGTATGTTTAGGGAGATTGTTCGTGACGCCACCCACGGGTCGTAGTGATGATGGCACCACTGCTGCTGGTAATGGGGATCCCGGGAGAGATGGTAGGGTGCAGCTGAGATGTTGTCCCCTCCGTGGGTAGGGGGTTGGTGATCCCGGGGCCCGATGGTGTAACAGGGAGGCCGGATGGCTGGGGTGCAGGGACTGCGCGGCGCGGTGCCGGACGGCACTGGTGTACTCACTCAGACAATCACTGACAGAGTCGTAGGCAAACCAAAATGGCCGGATGGACGGGTCCCGCAACCGGCTGCAGTGTTGTTGTTGTGCTCTCCCCAGACGGCTGATGGTGGCTGTCTTTCCCTGCACATTTGAGAATGTTCTTGACTCCTGTGGTTGCCCACCGGTAGTCTGCTTCCCTGCGTATAGGTGCCGTAGGAGCCCATTTTGCCCGCAGGCGCTGGCCCTTGGATCTCTAGCCTGTGGCGGTGGCTGTATATCCTCTCTGGGTGGACAGTTGCCTTCAATCGGGACTTAGTAGTTGGGAAACCCCTGGGGTTCCTGTCACATTTGGATTTGACTATTGACGGCGGCTCCAAGCCTGGTCGGGGTCCGATGGCCCTGCCTGTGTGCTTAGCTTCACTCCGTTCCCCGGTCCGGTACCGGTGGGCCGACGCCCGACCCCGGTCCTTACGGCTCTGCGGAGTTCCACCAACTCCTGCAGACGGCCACCACCATCTGCCAATCTTGCTGTCAGTGTCTGGGCTCCAACCCAGACACCTGAAGTATTCACTCCTCTCACTTTCACCTCCAAGACTAAACTGACACTTTTCCCGCCTCCAGGCCTGTGAACTCCTCGGTGGGTGGGGCCAACCGCCTGGCTCCGCCCCACCTGGTGTGTACATCAGACTCTGGAGGGAGGCAACAAGGGTTTTTGATTGACTGTTGTAACTGCCTAGGGTGGGGATGTGTGTGTTGTTATGTATGTGACTACCTGGCTAGTCCAGGGTGTCACACCAGCAGGAAGCTCCGGCCTACAGAAAGGAACTCCGAGAATTACAGCTCCTTCAAGCTCGAGTTCTTGGCCCTCGTGTGGGCGATAACAGAAAGGTTTAAACATTACCTCGCGGCGGCGAAGTTCACTGTTTACACGGACAACAACCCGTTAACCCATCTAGATACGGCTAAGCTGGGCACCCTGGAGCTGCGGTGGATGGCTCAACTGTCCAATTACGATTTCACCATCAAGTACAGGGCTGGTCGCAAGAACACTAATGCGGATGCGCTGTCTCGGATGCCGCACCTACCTGATGAAGGGGTAGAGGACGACGACCTTGAGGAAATTGAGCTACCCGTGTTCCATCGGCCACAGGATGAGAAGCCCTGTGTTAACCAACAGCAGGTGAACCTTGATCTACTGCCCAGCCAAGGGTGGCAAGTAGCTCAGGACCAAGAACCTGCAGTCCAACTGGTCAAAACCATGATTGCGCAGGGCTCTTCAAGGATGTACCCCGCAGCCCCCTCAAAAGCACAGTGGTTGTGGAAAGAGAGATACCGGCTATGCTTACATCAAGGGAAGCTGTATAGGGAGCTGATCAACCCAAAGACCCATGAGAAGGTTCACCAACTGGTGGGCCCCCAGACAAGCGTGCCCAAGGTCCTGCAGGCCTACCGTGACGGCGCAGGGCACTTCGGTTGGAAGAAGCTGGAAATGTTGCTGAGGGAGCGGTTTTACTCGAGTGGGAAATGAGAGTCTGTGGAGGCCTGGTGTTGAGAGTGTGGCCCCTGTGCACTGAGAAGGCGGGAAGAAGCCAGCCAGAAAGCCCCTCTACAGCCGATCATCACACACCAGCCACTGGAATTGGTCACCCTGGACCACGTCAAGCTTACGCCCAGCCGGAGTGGGTACACTTATGCCCTGACCATTGTGGACTCCTACTGAAGGTTCATGGTGGTTCTCCCTGTTAAAGACTTGACGGGCCGTACCGCAGCTAGAGCCTTCCAGGCCTACTTTTGCCGGATGCACGGCTACCCCGAAAAGGTGCTCACGGACCAGGGCCTGGCCTTTGAAGCAGAGGTGTTCCAGGAGTTCTGCCACTTGTACAGGTGCAAGAAGATCCGGACCACGCCGTACCATGCCCAAACTAATGGGATGTGCGAGAAAATGAACCACCTGGTCCTGAACCTCCTCAAGACACTACTGTTGGAGGAAAGGAATCTGTGGCCGGAGAAGCTGCCTGATCTGGTGGACATGTACAACAACATCCGCTGCAGTTCCACCAAGTGTACCCCCGCCTACCTAATGAGAGCCTGACCAGGACGACTGCCAATTGACCTAGAAATGGACATAGAGGCACTTGAAGCTCTTCCCTCCACCGGAAACTGGGATACCAAGCGACAAACCCAATACCGACAGATCCAGGAGTACGTGGAGAGGAATCTACGCCAGAGCCGGGAAAACCAGGAGCAGCGCTTTAACAAGAGGGCTCCGGCTGCCCCCTTTGAACCCGGGGATGTGGTACTGAAGCGCAATAGAAGGACGCATAAGCTCGACGATCAGTGGGAAAGGACCCCATATGTCATACAGCCAACTGGATGGGAGAACGAGAAGACCTATCTGATCAGTGGCGACAAGGGGAAGACCACGGCTACCGTTTCCAGGGACCACCTGAAGAGATGCCCGGATCCCTTGAGACTGGTAGATGAGGCTCCAGTTCCCGTGCCGAGCAGGGAAAAGAGGAAAGAGGTGATTCATACCGTGATGGGTGACTTCCCATCAGACTGGCCTATGCAGAATGGCGCGGTGATTGTTCCCGTGATAATGTTCCCACAACCAGTGGAAGAAATGGAGATGGAGATGCCCGCCAATGAGCCACCTGAACAAGCACCCAGGGATGCACCTATACCACGCCCCCGTAGGTCTCAATCCGCTATACCTGACACACGGGAAGAGGGACTGGTTGTCCCCTCTGTCCCGCTGCCTCCCCCTGACAATGCTGGGCCCAGGAGGTCCACATGCCCCAACCTAGGTAGGCCCCCACTTAGGTACAGGGAAACTGCCATCTAGGGTCGCAACATGTTGATTGTGTAAATAACTGAATGAATGAACACCAATCATCCGAGACTTTCACCTGATTAGCATAATGAGTAAAGGTAGCGGATCCCGGCTACCAAGTTGAAAAGTCCCCATTGGGACCCTACAGCCCGTCCCCGTTGGGACTTTGTTTTGCCCCGTTTTAAAAGAAACATGGCTGAGAACTTGCAGGCCACCCAAAAACGTTTGGGCTTGTAAATAATCCCTGGACCGACCTACCCCTTTTCACGACCTCCGGAAAAGCAGACTGGAGGATGGGCCTGCGGGAAAGTGATAGCCGAGGCCCCGTCACCAATGCAACCGGTGGCCATCCTCCGGGTCCTGGGGTCCCCTGGACTTGGGGGCCCCTGAGAGACAACCGGGTGTGGAACACTGTACCCGTCCCGTAAAGCAACACCTGGGCCCGTTCCTGGACTGGGGAAAAGGGGTGCTGCCATTTCTTAGGGGCAGCATCAAGGCTAGGTTTGTTTGGGTGGGTGACAGAAGGACTAGGTCCCGTTCCCGTTGTTAATAAAAATGTTATGTGTTTTGCAACGTTTAAGAATATGCCTCCCGTAAGGGAAGATTCCAGAATATGCTTAAAATTGTACAAAGTTTATTATACTTTTAAATATGTTTTACTCTTTTTCAGTTCAAAAGCAACAAAATAAACCGGTGGTGAACGGGCAGTCTGCATTAAACCAAAGGGGAATGTGACGCCCTGGACTAGCCAGGTGGTCATGGGTAGACCCTTGCACAACACCTCCCCCCCCTTAATAAGGTGACAGCAGCCAACCCACAAAATCTTGTCACCTCCCTCAGGGTTTGATGTTCACACCGGGGGGGGGTGGAGCCAGCCACGCCCACCGAGGAGTTCACAGGCCCTGAGGCAGGAAAACAGTGGTAGATCAGTTTTGACAGTGAAGTGGAGTGGAGTGGAGTTTAAGTGCAGACCTGTGTCCAGGTCTGCCAAAGTCTAACACCAGGTGTCTGGGTTGGAGCCCAATCACCTCCGGCAAGGAGGCAGACAGTGGTGGCCGCCTGCAGGAACTGGGATTACAGCCGGTGGAACCGTAAGGGACCGGAACCGGGTAGTGGCCCGCCGGTACCGAACCGGGGAACCGATTGGAAACCGGAGCACCAGGAGGGGTACTCAGACCCAGTACGAGGCCCAGAAAACACTGGACCAAGTTGAATCAACTGATTGAGGACTGGACTTTAGGCCTTTTCCCACCTAAGACCCGACTGAAGACAACAGCCCAACGATAGGGGTAGAAAGCCACCGCCCAGGCATCGAGACCGCACGGGCCAGCGTCTGTGGGCACACGGGCTCTACCGGCACATATCAGGCTGGGGAGCGGACTACCGTTGCTCAGGCAAAGGAGTCATCATTCTCTACAAAAGTGAGGTGCAGGAGAAAGGCGGAAACCACCAACCTGAAAAGGGGAAAAGCGCAGCCGGCTGCGAGAACCATCCACCATCTTGTTTGGTTTACCAGAGACTCCAGCGTGTTTGTAATAGTGAGTACAACAGTGCCTTCGGGCTGCGCACCACGCCGCACCGCACCGACACGCCAGCACGCATCCATTCTCCCGCCTCAGCACCTCCCTCGGGCCCCCGGGACCATCATTCCCCCTACCCACAGAGGGGTCAACACCAAGCTGCGCAACACCGTCCCCGGGAACCTAGTCAACAGCAGCGGTGGTGTCCATCCATTCACCACAACCCGTGGGTGGCGTCACGAACTTAATCCCAAAACCACCGCGGCCCCGGCCATGGACCTCTCCACCGAACACCTCCCCTCACATAGCGCCAGCAACTCCCTTTCAGAGCGATGTGACTCCCGGGTCCGTGAGGAGTTCAAGCCACCCACCGACGAGCACGGATCCGAGCAGCTCGGCAGCCGGCCGAGCCCCGGGACAGTACAATATCACTCACAATCAGCCAGGACCTCATCTTCCATTTATAGTGCCGCCGCGTCGTGGAGCAAAATTATCGCCCACGGCTACTACACCGTACCAAGCTACACCTCCAAAAAATTAGCCGGGGTTACAAAATATAGGTTTTTGTTACAAATAAAGGAGGTGGGAATGATGGCTTAGTGATCTGGGTTCAGTGGAGGTGTGAAGCATGTCCATGTCGAGAATGTAGAGAAACATTGCTACAATGCAAGACTTATTATTTTAATGCCTTTTTCTCAATGCGGTGTACTGCTGTCATCTTGTGGCTGAACACAACTATTGCATCTAATTTGATAAGAGAAATGTGTGCATCTATCAGTATATCTGCCACAAAATCTAGTGCCTACATAGTAATGGGAATGATTAAGGTCTCCACCAACCAGCTTCAGCAATATTCACAAATGAACTGTCATTCAATCCCTTGTATTGTTCCCTTGAAGAAAAACAAAAAAATATGTCCACAGCAGTGAAAACTCTATTCAGGGGAAAACAAAAAACAAAAGCACACTGGCCCTGCTATCTGTCAATTCACCGAGCAGGAGAATTAATGGCATAAATCCACTACATGCATCATAAAAAAATAATTTCAGTAATAGAATAATTTTATATTGAGTGAATAAGATAGATGAACAATAATATCTCATAACATGTACAGTTAATAAATTGATTAGAGAATAACACAACTTTCATAAGTGTTTATAGCATAAATCACACATCCATTAAAACCTATATATATCCGATGGAAAAGAAATCGGGTTTCAAGACACGCTATACCACAGGATCCAGTTATAATTAAATTCCTTTATTTACAAATGACAGTCTACGCGTTTCAGAGATATATCCATCTCCTTCCTCAGGACATGCAAGGAAGGGTTGTCCACATATGTAACCAACAGTGGACAACCCAAACCCTGGAATACCAGTGCCGTGACAACACAAGACAAACACACAACCCCTTGTCCCTGCCTGGAGACAGCTTAAAGACAGGCCTGATGGAAGCCGCCTATTGGTAGGGGCTCATCCAATCCGTAAGCTAGAAACCTGGGAGGGGGAGGGGCTGGAGTTGAACAGAGAGCAGGTGGGAACTGAAGTCAGTTATGAGTTAGGAGTTGGGGAGTGAGGAGGACCTTAGTTCGGTGTGAGGAGGTGAAAGTGAGAGAAAGTGAGGAGAAAGGTGTTAAAACCTGAAGAAAGAACTGGAGCTAAAACAAGAGGAGAGTTGTTGTGGAGTAAGTACTCACAGAACTAAGCACAAGGCGGGGTGTAGAACCGTGAACGAGAGAACGCATCAAAGTACCTGTTAAATCTGCCAGGTGAGGGGATCATCAGGTTCCCCCACCAGTCCGGTGTCCGGAGCAAAGCAGCGGAGAGGGGACCTGGGGACAGGGACAGGAGTCCAACCCATTCATATTGTCCAGGCTGCCTACTATACGGGCAAACACTGTGAAACATAATGGATCCTAGGAAGCTTTAGGCCACAGGGACCCACCAAAAACCAAAGTGTGCACAGAGGACAGCTCACCAGGTCACTATCTGGCACTGGGAACAAAGGGTGAGGGAACACCTGAAAACCAGCACCACCCGGGTGGCAGTACCAGAACGGTGAATAAAAACCAGTTTAAACTGCAGTCCCTGTGTGGCTTGAATCCCTTCTACATTGGTGCATCATCAGCTTACACTGCACACTACAACCACCATCCTCCTCTTCTGGGGCCTAGCCCTACTTGCGGAGGGCCAGAACACCTGAGCTGCATTATACTACCCGCCCCAGGAAGACCACGCAGCGGCGGCTCCCACAAAATAGCCGCAACCCGCAAGTGACGTAGTCAAAAACGCTTATTTCTTTTACTTTTATTATTCCACTTTTTCACCCTTTTTCAGTTTGAGCCATGGGGTCATGGAACCGGGCATCGGCCGTGACCATGACTCCCCTGTTCACCTCACGTCCGGGACCGAGTACCCTACTGCCCTGGGGCGTCACAGCTTGAACTTGGCGTAGTCGGCAGGATAAGGACTAGACCCGTTTACATTGGGTGACGTGTGTGCCTATATGATGCTATGTGTAACTGAACTTTTGAATTGCCGCCATATTGGACATTAGAAAAATAACTGCTCCCTAAACTGCAAAAGGGCGTGAAACCCGAAGCTCCACCCTTGACGACGCCGAGGACGGAGGTGGTGCTGCAGCCTGACCCAGAAGCTCCCGAAGTGCTCCAGTCCCGTGAGAAAGGTTGGTCAATGTTAACCAAGCGGGAAGTAAAATGGAGGCGCAAGGGGACGGCAAGGCAGCAGGGCCTAGTCAGGGCGCAGAAGCGGCAGCGCTAGGCGTGGTGGTACCGATCGTGCCAATCACCCTGCCATATGTCCCAGGAGAAATATGGTTGCCCCAGTATGACGGTAAACTGGATGCTTTAAATCGGATTCAAGAAAATAATCTGCAATGTATTGGATATGTATACAATGACCGGCAAGCAAAGGGCATCTGTTGTGTTGGGACAGCTAACAGGGGAAGCAGAGCTGGAGGTTGAGACATGGTCAGATGCAGACCGGGAATCAGTAAACACTATATTTGAAAATTTAAAAATTGCTTTTGAAACCACAGAGGCAGAGCTCAGGATGGCATTCTACAGCTGCAGGCAGAGACCGCACACAGTAGAAGAGACTATGCCTTGAGACTCTCCACATTGCGGACCTTGAAGCTTGTGGATACTATAAAGCGGGCTTTACACTCTACAATATCGTTAATGAATTATCGTCGGGGTCACGTTGTTTGTGACGCACATCCGGCGTCATTAACGAGATCGCAGCATGTAACACTTAAGAGCGATCTAAAGGCTACTTTACACCTTACAATTTCTCGAGCGATCGCATTTGCGATCGCACCCGCCCCCATCGTTTGTGCGGCATGGGCAATTTCTTGCCCGTGTCGTACAATGTTGTAACCCCCTGTCACACGTACTTACCTTCCAAACGACCTCGCTGTGGGCGGCGAACATCCATTTCCTGAAGGGGGAGGGACGTTCGGCGTCACATCGATGTCACACAGCGGCCGGTCAATAGAAGCGGAGGGGCGGAGATGAGCGGGACGTAAACATTCGCCCACCTCCATCCTTCAGCATTGCCGGCAGCCGCAGGTAATCTGCAGTTCATCGTTCCCGGGGTGTCACACAGAGCGATGTGTGCTGCCCCGGGTACAACAACAGGACGTGCGATTTTTAGAAAATGAGCGACGTGTCAGCAATGAACGTGAATGAGAAGGTGAGTATTTCTGCTCGCTCATAGCTTGCAACCCCTGCATGACCCCGGCTCACACTGGCAGAGGGTCATTAGCATATCGCATGCACAAGTGGTGCTGAGGCCGAAAATGGAGTCACAATCACATCTGACAGGACATAGAGCAGACGACACAGGAGAAGAATCATAGGTGAGAAGAGAGTAATGGCGGCTGCACTCTGCAGAACCCGCGCACTCCACTTCCTGCTGTACAGACGGGGGAAACAGAAACGCAGACTCATCATTGTCCCCATAAAGACTCAGCAGCAAAAGTTTATTAGCTTTATAGTCTCCTCACAGCCCGTGTGAGGGAGCAGCCGGGTTAATTGTGTGACCATCACACACAGCAGAGGCATATCTAGGGGGGGCTGGCAGGGCATGTGCCCTGGGCACAGCGGTCAGGGGGGCGCTGTCAGGCTCCCTGATGCAGCGCTCTGGGAGTCTCCCCGGTGGCTGTGTTTTACCGCCCTCTGTAGTGGGAGACGGCTATTCTCTGAGTCCAACAGTCAAGCTGACAGCCGGAGTCAGACAAAGTGTGGCGCGCGGCTCCCTGTGATCATTTGCATGGCCGGCGGTAGGTTTGTGCTAGCTGTGCAGTACAAGGCCAGTCGGCAGACATCACTGAGGGGAGACTTCCTACTGCCTCTAGCTCCTGCACATCTCCTGTCAGATTGCAGCATGATGGGGGAGGGGCCTGCACGGCAGTGCTGCATAGTGCCATGTGCTAAGCCTGTCACCCTCCCGTCCTGTGCACTCAGGCCTGTGTGCTCAGCTCTAGCACCGCAGAGGAGACAGAAGAGGAGAATGAAACCAGCGCTGATTGGACACACATTAACCCCTTAGTGTCCGGCTGCTGCCTCCGTCTTACAGGAGGAGGGTGCGTTAGTCAGGAAATTGTGCTGCACCTGAGCTTACAGGGGCAACTAAGCAGAAGGTATTTATATCTAAGATAAGTGTGTTTATGTCTAATATACAGTATATCACTATATATCTAATGTATTAGTGACTTCAATGTTCAGTGTATGTGTGCTGTATATGTCCAGTGTGTGAGTGCTGTTTAGAAGGTGTGAGTGCTGTATAGAAGGTGTGAGTGCTGTATAGAAGGTGTGAGTGCTGTATAAAAGGTGTGAGTGCTCTCTAGAATGTGTGAGTTCTGTATAAAAGGTGTGAGTGCTGTATAGAAGGTGTGCGTATAAAATGTGAGTGCTGTATAAAAGGTGTGAATGCTGTATAGAGGGTGTCAGTGCTGTATACGGGGTGTCAGTGCTGTATACGGGGTGTCAGTGCTGTATAGAGGGTGTCAGTGCAGTATACAGAATGTGAGTGCTGTGTATGTCTTGTGTGAATGCTGTATACCGGTTGTGAGTGCTGCATAAAGGGTGAGTGCTGTATACAGCGTGTCGCGTGTGTGAGTGCTGTGTAAAGCGTGTGAGTGCTGTATATGGTATGTGAGTGCTGTATATGTGGCGCCCCTGACCTGGTCAGGCACCACTGAGTACTGCACCCATGCTGGGGACAGTACAATACAGGTAATCCAGAAGGCTGACCGGGGTGTGGAACACAGGCGCATAGTGATCAGGTCTCACACATGTACCCATGAGAGGACCCCTGGGGATCCCAGGAGGGGGAAAAGCCTTCACCTTCACTGGAATAGTGGAGGGGGCCAAAAGCCTCCATCTCCTCTCAAGGGGTGTGGTAAGAGAGTCTGGTTGCTAGGTGGCGTAGGCAGGCACAAAAGGGAAAAGAGAAGGAGGAGTAAACAGTCTAGAGTCTGCAGCAGAGTGTGGAGGAGTGAGGAGCAGGAAAGTGAAGCTCTGACAGGAGCAGCAGTGAAGGTCCCAAATGTGAGCCGGTTCAGAGCAGAGTCCAGGGAGCTCCGAGGAGAGCTGACCCCTTCCCCTGGGCTGCTGTAGTCTGACAGCGTCCGCGCAGTGGCTACCGACGGGGGAGAACGGTCACCTAGGAGGGCTACCCGAAACCCATCTCCAGCTAGAGAGAGAGCACAGAGTGGGAAGTAAGGAGACTGCTAGGGAGAACCAGGCCCAAACGGGCGGCAGATCCCGGAGCGGGGATAGATCCATCTTTCCCTGCTAAACCTGCCGGTGTGGGGCCCTCAAAGCCCACACCACAACAACTAAAAGCCGCAGCCACGTAGCCACAGTTAGGGCCCACAGTTCACAGGAGGCAAGAAGCTGGAGTGATCTGGCCCAGGCAACAAGCACACGGCAAACGAAGGGGAGTGAGGCTTCAGCAACTTCCCTGGGTGACCCCCATAGGGACTAAAAGTCGGGGTTACCCCAAACCACCAAGGGCTAAGGAAGGCGAGTTGGTAGTCACCATCAGAAGTCAGCCTGTAGGATACCTGGTTCCCGCCTGGTTCATCCCAGCTACGCCTGGGTTACTCACCCTGCCACCTGAAGTGAGTAAAAACCCTGAAAGACATTCTGCGTGTGTGGAGTTATTCTGCGCCTTGTGGTACTACGCACCTACACAGGGCCCTGGGGCTTGCCTCACTCTCAGGGGGCTATTCCAACTAACTGCACTCACCATCAGCCCCAGGCGTCCCTCAACCTGCAGTGGCGGTCCCCACTGACCGCAATACTGAGAGTGGCGTCACGACAAGAAGAAGATCTCCTACCTGTGACCAGATCCAGCTGAGTGGAGTCCCTGAAGGTAATGCACCGACACAACACCTGTGGGGCTTCACATATACAGCGTGTTGCATGTGAGTGCTGTGTACAGGGTTTGAGTGCTGTATACAGCGTGTGAGTGCTGTGTACGGTGTGTGATTGCTATATACAGTATGTGAGTGCTGTATACAGCATGTCGCGTGTGTGAGTGCTGTATACGATATGTGAGTGCTGTATACGATATGTGAGTGCTGTATACGCTATTTGAGTGCTGTATACAGCGTGTTGCATGCGAGTGTTGTGTACAGGGTGTGAGTGCTGTGTACGGCGTGTGAGTGCTGCATACAGTATGTGAGTTCTGTATACAGCGTGTCGTGCGTGTGAGTGCTGTGTACAGGGTGTGAGTGCTGTGTACGGCATACATTATGTCCAATGCATGTGTACTGTATATGGCCAGTGTGTGTCGTGTGCAGTATACAATATGACCAGTGTGTCAAGACTGTGTGCTCATTGTGTGAGTACAATGGGCTGTATACTGCCAGTGTGTCAGAGTTGTTTGCGGTATATGGCCAGTGTATCATGGCTGTGTGCGTTATATGGTCAGTGTGTCATGGCTGTGTGCGTTATATAGCTGTGTGCATTATATGGTCAGTGTGTCATGGCTGTGTGCAGTATATGGTCAGTGTGTCATGGCTGTGTGCAGTATATGGCCAGTGTGTCATGGCTGTGTGCAGTATATGGCCAGTGTATCATGCTTGTGTGTTTTATGGTCAGTGTGTCATGGCTGTGTGCGTTATATGGCTGTGTGCGTTATATGGTCAGTGTGTCATGGCTGTGTGCAGTATATGGTCAGTGTGTCATGGCTGTGGGCAGTATATGGCCAGAATGTCATGGCTGTGTGCAGTATATGGCCAGTGTGTCATGTGTGTGTGCAGTATATGGCCAGTGTATCATGGCTGTGCGTGTTATATGGTCAGTGTGTCATGGCTGTGTGCGGTATACAGTCAGTGTATCATGGCTGTGTGTAGTATAAGGTCAGTGTGTCATGGCTGTGTGTGGTATATGGCCAGTGTATCATGGCTGTGTGCATTATATGGTGTCATGGATGTGTGCGTTATATGGCTGTGTGCGTTATATGGTCAGTGTGTCATGGCTGTGTGCAGTATATGGTCAGTGTGTCATGGCTGTGTGCAGTTTATGGCCAGTATGTCATGGCTGTGTGCAGTATATGGCAAGTGTGTCATGGCTGTGTGCAGTATATGGCCAGTGTTATATGGTCAGTGTGTCATGGCTGTGTGCGGTATATAGTCAGTGTATCATGGCTGTGTGCGGTATATGGCCAGTGTGCCTGATCGGCCAGGATCCGGCACCTGGCACTCTCACCATTTGGCTGTTTTTAAGGGAACCTGTTAGGTGCAATATGCACCCAGGACCACGAGCAGTTTTGGGTGTATATTGCTAATCCCTGCCTAACTGTCCCTGTATACACTAGAATAGATAAAGAGATCTTTAGAAAAAGTATTTCTAAATATCTGTTATCATATGCTAATGAGTGCAAGGACTAGTCCCAAGGGCGTTACTTCCCTTGCTAGTCAGCCCCATTAGCATGTTAATACGCCCCTGTGAGCCACTGTGGGCGTGCGATCATGCTAATGAATACGCAGCATTAGAGGATGATCTCACTCACCTCTCCGCTGCTGTTGCCGCCCGACACTGGATTTCGGCTCAGTGCACATGACCCCGGAGTTTCAGTCATGTGCACTACTTCAGTTTGAAGCCAGGACGTGTACACCCGGCTTCATAGTGCACATGACTAAAACTCCGGGATCATGCGCACTGAGCCGAAATCCAGCGTCAGGTGACAATGGCAGCATCGCATACGATAAAACATCTTTAGAAATACTTTTTCTAAAGATCCCTTTATCTATGCTGGTGTATACAGGGACAGTTAGGTCGGGATTAGCAATATGCACCCATATTGTACCTGATAGGTTCCCTTTAAATATCAACGACAGCAGCAGATGGCTAGAGGGCAGAATTCCAGATCTGCTCTGTCTTCAGATAGTGGCCTCGGACAGGTACTGTACTTCTGTTCCCATACTAATCATTGAGGCGGATGTGCAGTACTTAGCATAATTGTGCTCACATGACCCTCTATTCTTGCCACTGGCATGGGAGAATCCTAAAAGTGTGCAAAGCATCATTTGTGAGAATTCAGAAGCCTGCAGTCACCTAGAGTGACTGCAGACTTTCATCACAAAAAATTAAAATTAAGCTTTGTAGCCCAATGTTAACAACATATAATATACTCACTGTCAGGATTCAGCTCCGCTCGCTGTTTCCAGCAGTCATCACATTGCCGCACCACTCATATGCAAGTCTCATATTTAGTCATGTGACAATTAGCGTCTCTTTTTACTTCTGTTTTAGATTGAGAGAGTTAGGCTATGTGCGCACGTGTGCGTATTACATGCAGTTACGCTGCGATCTGCAGCGCAGCATAACTGCATGCGTCCTGCGTCCCCTGCACAGTCTATGGAGATTGTGCAGGAGACGTGCGCATGTGGCATATTAGAACGCAGCGATTTGGCTGCTGCCCGAATCGCTGCGTTCTAAGAAGTGACATGTCACTTCTTTCGTGCGGTTTGCATGCTGTCTATAGGGAGAGGCAGCATGCAGAGCGCACGTTCTCTGCCGGCACCATGCGCTTCAGAACGGAGCTTTTCAGCTGCGCTCTGAAGCGCACCTTTTAGGTGCGGTGCAGAGCGCACACGTGCGCACTTAGCCTTAGGCTGAAGCCACATGGGGATTAGGGCTGTGGAGTCGGTAAGCCAAACCTTCGACTCCGACTCCGACTCCGACTCCTCAAATTCTCTTGCACCGACTCCGACTCCGGCTCCGACTCCGGCTCCGACTCCGACTCCGGCTCCTACATATATTGCTTATAGTTAGGTGAAAAATTTATTGTAGTACATGAATATGTGTATGTGACCATCAGACATTTAATAATTTTTATGATACAATAATCAAGATATTTGGATAGAACATAAAATATATTTATTGGAATACAACTTTAGAACACAAAAAACTGTAATAAATTGTAAATATGTAATACACTATGTAATATACAGTAGATTACATATATATCTTGTGTGTGTGTATATACACTGTATATATATATATATTATATATATTACATATTTACAATTTATTAGTTTTTTTGTGTTCTAAAGTTGTATTCCAATAAATATTTTATGTTCTATCCAAATATCTTGATTATTGTATCATAAAAACAATTAAATGTCTGATGTTCACATTGTACTACAATAAATTTTTCACTTAAATATAAGCATTATACTAAATGTTGTTATTTAGTAAAATATTCAGCACATTCTGCATTGCACTCCTGTCCCCAATTTATTATATATTTTAGGAGTCGGAGTCGGTGCATTTTATACCGACTCCGACTCCGACTCCGACTCCACCAAAATGAGCTCCGACTCCGACTCCGACTCCACGACTCCGACTCCGACTCCACAGCCCTGACTGCAAGTCCTCGCATGACACTCGGCTCAGCAGGAGCCAAGGGTCATGCGACTGTGGTCTAATCGTACGATCAGACCACAGCTGCAGTGAGGAGGGCCAGTGCTGCGGAGGGGAGGGACGGAATTTTTCTCTCTCACTCCTCCATTGCCGGCTGATGCGAGAATTGCACAGCAGTCGCAGTACACCGGTGTAACGCAAGTGCAGTGCGATGTTTCTCTCGCCCCATAGACTTGTATCGGTGATTGTTTTTATATATATATATATATATATATATATATATATATATGTATAAGATTATATATATAATGCACAATCAGTGCTATAACAGTGGTCAATAGTAAAGTGCACTAAGAGAAAAATAAAGAATCATGGCGATAAGTATCAGCGAGTGCCCACCTGCAAGGACACCACAGCAGCCACTGGAGGTATTATCCATCAATAGTGCATGAGATAAAGAACATGATATTAATATAACAGTCAAAGATCAATTGCAGCCTTCAATCCTACACGTGTTTCGGCGTACCTTCGTCAGGGAAAAAAGTGATGGGACAGCTGGTACGATCTCCTTTTAAACACCTTATAACCAATCAAATGTCAGGAAAGTGTGTGGCCTTCCCTATTGTGGAAACTGCCACAGATTTTACTAATTCTGCTGGCACAAAGAAGTATAAAATCACCCATATTATCACCTGTACAACAAGAGCCATCACTTATTACGCTACATGTCCATGCTCTCTTATTTATGTGGGCCTCACCAAGAGGGAACTTAAGGTGAGAGTCCGAGAGCATGACCGTGACATTAATGCAGCCAATAGAAAAAACAAGCCTGGCTCATTATCTTAGTTGGGTGCTCTGGAGAAAAAGCAACTACAGAAAAATACATATAACTCCGGCACTCCTTAGGAAAAAATGCATAAAGTCTTGGGTGGTGCTGAATACGTTTTTATTAAACAAAAGAATGAAGTCTGTTAGGTGCACCTAACCCTATTGTTAGACGCGGTTGACGATTACACGTGTTGTCCATTGGTGCATGTTTATTTTCTACAATTCTCTAGTCTGATAGATCCCTTGATAAAGGTCAGGTGTAGACCGAAACGTTGGGACAGACTCCATTCTTTTGTTTAATAAAAATGTATTCAGCACCACCCAAGACTTTATGCATTAATGCAGCCAAGACAGCCTCGGACATTAGCAGGCTGAAAACAATACGCCGACATTTTTTGGAATATCATCAAGGGGATTCTTCTCTACTTAAAGTGAGGGGTATTAACCATATTATTATTACAGGGATTCGAGGAGGCAATGTAATGATGAGACTAGCTCAGCAAGAGTGCCGATGGATATTATTATTATTATTATTATTATTATAGCGCCATTTATTCCATGGCACTTTACAGTGAAAGAGGGTATACGTACAACAATCATTAACAGTACATAACAGACTGGTATAGGAGAGAGGACCCTGCCCGCGAGGGCTCACAGTCTATAGGGATATGGCTATTGGACACCATACAGCCCAGGGGTCTTAATGAGACAATTAGTTTTGGATCTTTTTTGCATTCCAACCAATAGGGTGCCTTATAATTTTTTGTCCTTCATTCTTTTGTTTTTTGCCTGTGGCCCTAGATCTATTATCCTGACCCCTATCTTTTAAATTGTATTTTAAAATTCTTAATATTTATTTTTATTCTTTTTATTAAAATTGTAGTTATGATTATGGGACGATCTGATATGGATTGTTTCTAATATTCATTTTTTTGTTCCTTAGTTTATTTACTACCAATCATTGATGGGAATTTCTTTACGGATGCCGGGTTCCTTCCCTTTTCTACTTGGGATACAATGAATATCCATTGTTTAACACAAGAGGACCTATATTGAAGAATTGGATTTTTTTAAGAGACTTCATATATTTTTTAATATAATAATATACATATTTTCTATAACCATTTATATAATTTTTGCAGAAATTATAGCCCTTTATATATTTTTTATTCACATTTTCGTTTTTTGTTTTTTATACATTTTATTATATTTATATATTGTCCCTCATCTACACATTTTTTTACTATATGGTTATTTTACTATATATATTTTTATTCACATTCACATACTTTTATAGATTTTCACATGTATATATTTTATATATATACAGTCATGGCCAAAAGTTTTGAGAATGACACCAAAATTATATTTTCACATGATCTGTTGCCCTCTGGTTTTAATTGTGTTTGTCTGATGTTTACATCACATACAGAAATATAATTGCAATCATATTATGAGTACCAAAAGGTTATATTGATAGAATGAGTTAATGCAGCAAGTCAATATTTGCAGTGTTGACCCTTCTTCTTCAGGACCTCTGCTGCAATTCTCCCTGGTATGCTCTCAATCAACTTCTGGACCAAATCCTGACTGATAGCTGTCCATTCTTGCATAAGCAATGCTTGTATTTTGCCAGAATTTGTTGGTTTTTGTTTGTCCACCCGTCTCTTGATGATTGCCCACAAGTTCTCAATGGGATTAAGATCTGGGGAGTTTCCAGGCCATGGACCCAAAATCTCTATGTTTTGTTCCATGAGCCATTTAGTGATCACCTTTGCTTTATGGCAAGGTGCTCCATCATGCTGGAAAAGGCATTGTTGGGCGCCAAACTGCTCTTGGACAGTTGGGAGAAGTTGCTCTTGGAGGACATTCTGGTACCATTCTTTATTCATGGCTGTGTTTTTAGGCAAGACTGTGAGTGAGCCGATTCCCTTGGCTGAGAAGCAACCCCACACATGAATCGTTTCAGGATGCTTAACAGTTGGCATGAGACAAGACTGGTGGTAGCGCTCACCTCTTCTTCTCCTAATAAGCTGTTTTCCAGATGTCCCAAACAATCAAAAAGGGGATTCATCTGAGAAAATGACTTTACCCCAGTCCTCAGCAGTCCACTCCCTGTACCTTTTGCAGAATATCAGTCGGTCCCTGATGTTTTTTCTGGAGAAAAGTGGCTTATTTGCTGCCCTCCTTGAAACCAGGCCTTGCTCAAACAGTCTCCGCCTTACAGTGCGTGCAGAAGCACACACACCAGCCTGCTGCCATTGCTGAGCTAGCTCGGCACTGCTGGTAGTCCGATCCCGCAGCTGAAACAGTTTTAAGATACGGTCCTGGCGTTAGCTGGTCCTTCTTGGGCGCCCAGGAGCCTTTTTGGCAACAATGGAAGCTCTCTCCTTGAAGTTCTTGATGATGCGATAGATTGTTGACTGAGGTGCAATCTTTGTAGCTGCAATACTCTTTCCTGTTAGGCCATTTTTGTGCAGAGCAATGATGGCTGCACGTGTTTCTTTAGAGATAACCATGGTTAACTGAAGAGAAACAATGATACCAAGCACCAGCCTCCTTTTAAAGTGTCCAGTGGTGTCATTCTCACTTAATCATGACTGATTGATCGCCAGCCCTGTTCTCATCAACACCCACACCTGTGCTAATGGAACAATCACTAAAACAATATTAGCTGCTCCTTTTAAGGCAGGAATGCAATGATGTTGAAATGTGTTTTGGGGTTAAAGTTCATTTTCTTAGCCAATATTGACTTTGCAAGTAATTGCTGTTAGGCTGATCACTCTTTATGACATTCTGGAGTATATGCAAATTGCCATTAGAAAAACTTAAGCAGTAGACTTTGTAAAAATTAATATTTGTGGCATTCTCAAAACTTTTGGCCATGACTGTATATATATATATATATATATATATATATATATATATATATATATATATATTCTCCACATATTCACTCTTATTTATTTATATATTTATATGTACATATATGTGTATATACATATGTACATGAATATACATTTCTGTACTTTTTCATACATATATTAATAATCTTTTTTGTATACTTTCTCACTCACTTTTTCACATTGCTGTAATTATGATCTGTATGTGTTCTCTTACACTTTCATATAAATATATATACAGTCATATGAAAAAGTTTGGGCACCCCTATTAATGTTAACCTTTTTTCTTTATAACAATTTGGGTTTTTGCAACAGCTATTTCAGTTTCATATATCTAATAACTGATGGACTGAGTAATATTTCTGGATTGAAATGAGGTTTATTGTACTAACAGAAAATGTGCAATCCACATTTAACAAAATTTGACCGGTGCAAAAGTATGGGCACCTCAACATAAAAGTGACATTAATATTTTGTAGATTCTCCTTTTGCAGAAATCACAGCCTCTAGTCGCTTCCTGTTGCTTTTAATGAGTTCCTGGATCCCGGATGAAGGTATATTTGACCATTCCTGTTTGCAAAACAATTCCAGTTCAGTTAAGTTTGATGGTCGCCGAGCATGGACAGCACGCTTCAAATCATCCCACAGATTTTCAATGATATTCAGGTCTGGGGACTGGGATGGCCATTCCAGAACATTGTAATTGTTCCTCTGCATGAATGCCTGAGTAGATTTGGAGCGGTGCTTTGGATCATTGTCTTGCTGAAATATCCATCCCCTGCGTAACTTCAACTTAGTCACTGAATCTTGCACATTATTGTCAAGAATCTGCTGATACTGAGTTGAATACATGCGACCCTCAATTTTAACAAGATTCCCGGTGCCGGCATTGGCCACACAGCCCCAAAGCATGATGGTACCTCCACTAAATTTTACTGTAGGTAGAAAGTGCTTTTCTTGGAATGCCGTGTTTTTTTGCCTCCATGCATAACGCCTTTTTGTATGACCAAACAACTCAATCTTTGCTTCATCAGTCCACAGGACCGTCTTCCAAAATGTAACTGGCTTGTCCAAATGTGCTTTTGCATACCTCAGGCGACTCTGTTTGTGGCGTGCTTGCAGAAACTGCTTCTTTCGCATCACTCTCCCATACAGCTTCTCCTTGTGCAACGTGCGCTGTATTGTTGACCGATTCACATTGACACCATCTGCAGCAAGATGATGCTGCAGGTCTTTGGAGGTGGTCTGTGGATTGTGCTTGACTGTTCTCACCATTCTTTCTTCTCTGCCTTTCTGATATTTTTCTTGGCCTGCCACTTATGGGCTTAACAAGCACTGTACCTGTGTTCTTCCATTTCTTTACTATGTTCCTCACAGTGGAAACTGATAGTTTAAATCTCTGAGACAACTTTTTGCATGTTTCCCCTGAACAACTATGTTGAATAATCTTTGTTTTCAGATCATTTGACAGTTGTTTTGAGGAGCCCATGATGCCACTTCTCATAGGAGATTCAAATAGGAGAACAACTTGCAAGTGGCCACCTTAAATACCTTTTCTCATGATTGGATACACCTGCCTATAAGTTCAAAGCTCAATGAGGTTACAAAACCAATTTAGTGCTTTAGTAAGTAGTTAAAAGTAGTTAGGGGTGTTCTAATAAAGAAATTGATAAGGGTGGCCATACTTTTGCACCGGTCAAATTTTGTTTAAATGCGGATTGCACATTTTCTGTTAGTACAATAAATCTCATTTCAATCCAGAAATATTACTCAGTTCATCAGTTATTAGATATATGAAACTGAAATAGCTGTTGCAAAAGCCCAAATTGTTATAAAGAAAAAAGGTTAACATTAATAGGGGTGCCCATACTTTTTCATATGACTGTATATATCTGCAATTTATTGTGCATGTGTGCCTATTGTATTTACTATGTATATGCGTTCTTTTACACTTTCATATAAATATATAATTCTGTAATTTATTGTGTATGTGTGCCTATTGTATTTACTATTTATGTGCGTTCTTCATGGATGCCTCCATGCCCTGAGTGCTCTGTGTTACTATGTACTAGGATACTAAGCGATATGCTGTTTCCATATAATTGTCCCCGGTTTACAGGGGTGTCTCTATTCGGAGCGGTCCGGGTCGCGTGATCAGCATTTGACCACGTGGTTTACACGTGGTGGATGGCTGCTCGCGTCACTCTCCTCGTTTCCGGATGACGTGTCTGGTGTGATGGCGCTCCCCCTGTCATCATCCCGCACATGCGCCCTGTATTCTGTCCCGGTGGGAACTTTCCTGACATTTGATTGGTTATAAGGTGTTAAAAAGGAGAAGGTACGCCGAAACACGTGTAGGGTTGGAGGCTGCCTACACACGGTCCTGATGGCATCAGGTATATCCATCTGCAAATGATCTTTGACTGTTATATTAATATCATGTTCTTTATCTCATGCACTATTGATGGATAATACCTGCAGTGGCTGATGTGGTGTCCTTGCAGGTGGGCACTCGCTGATACTTATCGCCATGACCCTTTATTTTTCTCTTAGTGCACTTTACAATTAACCACTCTTATAGCACTGATTGTGCATTTTATATATATATATATATATATATATATATATATATATAATCTTATCTGTTATATGCACTTTATGTTTATATCTGCAATATTATATAGATATCCATGGAGATTTGTTTTTTTTGGCTTGCGCCCATCTGTTTTTTTATTCCATACTGCCATCTGGTGGCCTTATTGTGTAATTGGACCTTACTAAATTCCTATTTAAATCATATTTTGATATTCATGGAAATCAGCACTGTGTTTTTAGGCTTCCTCCTGTCACCATTTCCTTGCTCATTCATTTGTATGCTTGTTTTTAAATCTGTCATTAATAAAGAGATGTTTATTTTATGATATTTGTTTCTGGCTAATTTTCTATGAATCGGTACTTATATCTATTTAATAGCCTCTTTTGATGGTTTGGGGAGTACTTATTTATTATTTGGTGATAGTTATTTTTAACACACTAGATTATACTCTCCTTTGGCATTAATCGGTGTAGCTTGATTTTACATCTTGTCTTATGCTCCAGTCACCTCCAGAGCTGCAGTCAGTATTCTGTTATTACATCATGTCTCATTCTCCAGTCACCTCTAAAGCTTCAGTCACTATTCTGCTGCTACATTGCGTCTTATCTTACAGTCACCTCTAGAGCTGCAGTCACTATTCTGCTGTTACATCTTCTCTTATCCTCCAGTCACCTCCAGAGCTGCAGTCACTATTCTATTGCTATATAATGTCTTATCCTCCAGTCACCATCAGAGCTGCAGTCACTACTCTACTGTTACATCATGTCTTATCCTCCAGTCACCTCCAGAGCTGCAGTCACTATTCTACTGTTACATCATGTCTTATCCTCCAGTCACCTCCAGAGCTGCAGTCACTATTCTACTGTTACATCATGTTTTATGCTCCAGTCACCTTCAGAGCTGTGTCACTATTCTCTTGTTACATCATATCTCATCCTCCAGTCACCTCTAAAGCTGAGATCACTATTCTGCACTGTTACATTTTGTTTTATCCTAGTTTCACCTCCAGAGCTGCAGTAACTATTCAGCTGTTACATCATGTCTTATCCTCCAGTCGCCTCAAGAGCTGCAGTCAATATTCTACAGTTATGTTCTGACTTATTCTTCAGTCACCTCTAGAGCTATAGTTACTATTCTGCTATTACATATCTTATCCTCCAGTCATCTCCAGAGCTGCAGTCACTATTCTACAGTGACATAATGTCTTATCCTGCAGTCACCTCCAGAGCTGCAGTCACCATTCTACTGTTACATCTTGTCTTATCTTACAGTCACCTCCAGAGCTGCAGTCACTATTCAGCTGTTACATCGTGTCTTATTCTCCAGTCACCTCCATAGCTGCAGTCACTATTCAGCTGTTACACCGTGCCTTATACTCCAGTCACCTCCATAGCTGCAGTTAATATTCTACAAATATGTTCTGCCTTATTCTCCAGTCACCTGCAGAGCTGTAGTTACTATTCTGCTGTTACATAATATCTTATCCTGCAGTCAGTATTCTACTGTTATGCGGGCGTCACACGATACAATATATCGGGCGATATGTCGGCGGGGTCACGTCGCAAGTGACGCACATCCGGCATCGTTTGATATATCGTAGCGGGAGACAGCTATGAGCGACTGTGAAAGAGCAAAAATACTCACCTTATCGTTGCTCGTTGACACGTCGCTCATTTTCAAAAAGTTGTTTCTTCTTCTGTGCGCCGGTTGTTCATCATTACCGGGGCAGCACACATCGCTCCGTGTGACAACCCGGGAATGATGAACACAGCTTACCTGTGTCCCGCTGGCAATGCTGAAGGAAGGAGGTGGGCGGGATGTTTACGTCCCGCTCATCTCCGCCCCTCCGCATCTATTGGCCGGCGGCTGTGTGACGTCGCTGTGACGCCGAACATCCCTCCCCCTTTAGGAAGAGGATGTTTGCCGCCCACAGCGAGGTCGTCTGGGAGGTAAGTGCGTGTGACGGGGGGTTAACGACTTTGTGCGACACGGGTAACTAATTGCCCGTGACGCACAAACGACGGGGGTGGGTACGATCGCTCGTGCGATCGCACGATAAATCGTCCCATATGACGCCTGCATTAGGCTATGTGCGCACTAGAAAATGGAATTTTCTTAAGAAAATTCCGGACCCTATGAAAGATTCCTGCACCTGCGGTAAAAAACCGAACCAAAACCGCAGCAAAATCCGCATGTGGATTTGGTGCGATTTTTCCGCCTTCAATGCAATAAAGCACATTGATAAAAAAGAAAAAAAATATGTGTTGCCATTTCCAGATAGACAGATAAATAGATAGATAGATAATGGATGGATAGATGGATAGATACATGATAGACAGATAGATAACACTGGTCAATGCAATTTTTCTGACAAAAGGTTTTAAAACATATTTTAAGTCAATTTTGGCTGCTGATTACGAATATGAACTCCATTTTTGGCAATCACATTAGGATTTCGAGATATTATTTTTTTTATTAAAATTACTCATATTGAATGTTTTATGATAAAAACACATCATTTTAGATACTACATTTTGTATATTTTTAATCAAGGAATAACAAAGATTACAAAGTCTATGTACAGCAAATCAAATATACTTACCGAATTAAACTACAAGATATAAAAACACATATATATGGTACACAGATGAATGGCAAATGGCAGTTATTTGAACATTCTTTTCTTGGCTGATCTGTGATGTACAGCTTCTGGGTTGTGTCTCATCAAGCTCCAGCAATAATCAGCCATCATATGTGAGTCCCTCCGGCCTTGATACCGTTCTTCCATTGTTTTAATGTCCTGATGAAAACGCTCCCCTTGTTCTACGCTTACATCCCCAAGGCTCTCTGGAAAAAAGTCCAAATGCTGTGTAAATAGTGAATCTTGATACTCATTCTACATCCAAGATTTCGCAGACTCATTAGTAGCTCTTCCACAATCTCTTCATAGTTGTCTGCTTTCTTATTCCCTAGAAAATTCTGCACCACATTACAAAATGCATTCCAAGCTCTTTCTTCTGTCTCATTAATTGATGTGATAAAATTTGGGTCTCTCTTAAGTGTTCTTATTTGAGGTCCATCAAATATTCCAGCCTTTTTCTTCTCTTTACTAAGACCAGGAAAAGTTGAACATATATAGTTAAAGCATTCTCTACTGTTATTGAGAGCTTTGACGAACTGCTTCATCAATCCAAGTTTTATATGCAAGGGAGGAAAGACAAAGTTCTTCCTATCCACTAGAGGATAAGGGATGACATTCTTATCGCCAGATGCCAAACTCTGTCGCTGAGGCCATTCAGTTTTCACCCAATGGTCTGCTGTAGCTCTACTGTCTCAGTAGCACAGAAAACAAGGGTGATTTGTGTACCCTTCTTGCAGACCCAAAAGAAAGCTAACTATTTTCAAATCAACACAAAGTAACCACCCATGAACATTATTTTGTAACCTCTCTAGAACAATCTTGATGTTTTTATATTCTTCTTTAAGTTTTACAGACTGACCTATTGGTACAGAGCCATACTTATTTTTATTGTGTAACAGAGCACATTTTAAACTTCTTTTGGAACTATCAATAAAATGCCTCCAATCCCTTGAATCATATGCTGGAAGTCCCATAAAGAGAAGTAGCCCTTCAACATCAGTACAATAGACAAGCTGGCCATCTGATTGGATGTACTTACGCAGTTCTGCTTCCCTGTTACGATAAAATGAGACACTTGTTCCGGGTTTCAACATTCGATTCTCTTGTAGTCTTGAAGCCAATAGTTCAGCAGACTCTTTTGGTAGATAAAGATCTCTAACTAGATCATTCAAAGCAGACTGAGTAAACAGAATTGGTTTGTCACAATCTTCATCACATGGCTGAAAAATATCTGGACTGTCTTCTTCATCAGTATAAGGCTAGGTTCGCACACTGCGTCTTTTTGATGCTGCGTTTTTGTGCGTTTTTGGCCGCTAAAAACGCACAAAAACGCACCTGCATCGAAAAACGCATCAAAAAACGTTTTTGCCGCGATTTGGTGCGTTTTTGGCTGCGTTTTGCTGCGTTTTTGATCTCTGCCTTTTGCTGCGTTTTTCAAATGCATTGCATGGGCGGAAAACGCAGAAAAACGCAGGAAAGAACTGACGTCCATTTTTCTTTTAACTCAAAAACGCAGGTAAAAACAGATGTGTGCGGACAGCAAAAATGAAAACTCATAGACTTTGCTGGGGAAGCAAAGTCCTGCAGTTTTAAGGCCAAAAACGCACCCGAAAAACGTGCAAAAACGCCGCGAAAAACGCACTGTGCACACATAGCCTAACAATGTGAGGAGAGATCTGTGTCAACGTTTTCTGGAAGCGCAGTATATTTTGGAACAGGTATGTCTTCACTATGTGCAACTGGTCGAACAGCTGAAGAGATACTCGGGTATTGCAAATATTGCTTGTTTTTTTTATTGAAACCTTTTACATCAACAAGGCAGAAATAGCAGTCTTCTAAATGATTGCTTGGTTCTTTCCAAACCATAGGAACTCCAAACTGAAGTTTAGCATTCTTTCCTTGAATCCATGATCTCAAGCTCTCAATACAGGTTTTGCACACTTTGTGAGGAGCCCAATGTTTGTCTTGGTCTCCAAGTTTTACTTTGAAGTACGCAAAATACACCCTCTTAACAAAGTCAGTAATGTTGCGCCTCTGAGTCTTCACAGTAAAGTTTGCACAGATGTAACAAAAAATATTTGGCTCATTTGAGCACTGTCTTCTGCAAGATGTAGAGGCAGGCCATTGTTAGATCAGCAAAACATCCTGCAGAGAATTTCTGTCCCCCCCACACCTTAGGTATTGATTCACAAACAAAAAACAGAAAAACAGCAGGATAAAAACAATAAATATTGAAATTCATTGAAAATTTCAATAAATAAAACAGTACCTGCACACGACTGTTGTGTACGTTGAAAACTGTTTGTTTACTTTCTTATCATAACAAATGGGAATTATGCATGTTCAAAGAAAACAAAGATATTCTCACATTTATTGGGAGACTAAATGAAAACTAAATTTACCTTCGTGAACTGTATAAACCAGCACTTTTGATACACTACTTATATTTTTCATGGAATTCATGAAAATGGGATATATACCTATAGCGCAAAAAAGTGATGTGATAGAGAAATTATAAGATCAGATTTGAATTCAGCACCCTCAAATTGTTCTTAAAGTCCATGGCAGAAATGATTTTTTATTTTTTTGGAGACCAGTGTAATAGATAGATAGATACATAAATAAATAGATAGACAGATACAGTACCTTGCGAAAGTATTCGTCCCCCTTCAATTTTTCAACCTTTCAACCTTTTCCCACATTTCAGGCTGCAAAAATAAAGATAAAAATGTAATGTTATGGTGAAGAATCAACAAGTGGGACACAATTGTGAAGTTGAATGAAATTTATTGCTTATTTTAAACTTTTTTAAAATAATAAAAAATTGAAAATTGGGGCGTGCAATATTATTCGTCCCCTTTACTTTCAGTGCAGCAAACTGACTCCAGAAGTTCATTGAGGATCTCTGAATGATCCAATGTTGTCCTAAATGACTGATGATGATAAATATTATCTACCTGTGTGTAATCAAGTCTCCATATAAATGCACCTGCTCTCTGATAGTTTCAGTGTTCTGTTTAAAGCGCAGATAGCATCATGAAAACCAAGGAACACAACAGGCAGGTCTGTGATACTGTTGTGGAAAAGTTTAAAGCTGGATTTGGTTACAAAAAGATTTCCAAAACTTTAAACATCCCTAGAAGCACTGTGCAAGTGGTCATGTTGAAATGGAAAAAGTATCATACCACTGCAAATCTACCAAGACCCGGCCGTCCCTAAAAACTTTCATCTCAGACAAGGAGAAGACTGATTAGAGATGCAGCCAAGAGGCCCATGATCACTCTAGGTGAACTGCAGAGATCTACAGCTGAGGTGGGAGAGTCTGTCCATAGGACAACAATCAGTCGTACACTGCACAAATCTGGCCTTCATGGATGAGTGGCAAGAAGAAAGCCATTTCTCAAAGATATTCATAAAAAGTGTCATTTAAGGTTTGCCACAAGCCACCTGGGAGACACACCAAACATGTGGAAGAAGGTGCTCTGGTCAGATGAAACCAAAATGTAACTATTTGAGCACAATGCCAAACGATATGTTTGGCGTAAAAGCAACACAGCCTGAACACACCATCCCCACTGTCAAACATGGTGGTGGCAGCATCATGGTTTGGGCCTGCATCTCTTCAGCAGGGACAGGGAAGATGGTTAAAATTGATGGGAAGATGGATGGAGCCAAATACAGGACCATTCTTGAAGAAAACTGTTTGAGTCTGCAAAAGACCTGTGGCTGGGACAGAGATTTGTCTTCCAACAAAACAATGATCCCAAACATAATGTAAAATCTACAATGGAATGGTTCACAAATAAACATATCCAGGTGTTAAAATGGCCAAGTCACAGTCCAGACCTGAATCCAATCGAGAATCTGTGGAAAGAGCTGAAAACTGCTGTTCACAAATGCTCTCCAGCCAACCTCACTCAGCTCAAGCTGTTTGCAAAGGAAGAATGGGTAAGAATTTCAGTCTCTCGATGTGCAAAACTGATAGAGACATACCCCAAGCGACTTGCAGCTGTAATCGCAGCAAAAGGTGGCGCTACAAAGTATTAACTTAAAGGGGCTGAATAATATTGCACGCCCCACTATTCAGTTATTTATTTTTTAAAAAAGTTTAAAATAAGCAATACATTTTGTACTACTTCACAATTGTGTCCCACTTGCTGTTAATTCTTCACTATAACATTAAAATTTTTATCTTTACGTTTGAAGCCTGAAATGTGGGAAAAGGTTGAAAAATTCAAGGGGGCCGAATACGTTCGCAAGGCACTGAATGAGCGGGTCTGAAACTGGTAGTTCCTCTGCTCTGCCTCCCTGAGAGAGAGAGACCTCTCAGGGAGCTTGTTACTGCGTCCACTCTCTCTCTGGTCCTCCAGCCTTCTGAGGTAAAATGAAACTAATCTATCTGATTTATGATTCACTCCTGCACGTGCCCCCACCTAAGGAATGTTCCCTCTGCTTTTGTGTGTGCTGCAGAAACAGACTTAACCTGTTCTTGCCAGGACATTATAAAATACATAAAAATATATAGAATACAATACCCTGTAGCACCCAGTCTTAGGGGTCTCAGTGGCGCTACAGGTGCATATTTCTATTCTCTGCCTAACCGTCCCTGTATCTAGGGGTATAGAAAAGAGATCTTTTGAAAAAGTGTTTCTATATACCTTTTATGATATGCTAATGAGGCTAGCGACTAGTCGAAAGAGCGTTAATTCCTGCGCTCATTACGCCCTCTTGGCAAGGTAGCACATGCACAGAGACGTACTAACATGCTATTCAATGCAGCATCATCAACGGTGAGGCACGTACCTGTGTCCGCTGTCACCACTGATCAGAATGCTTAGCACTGCCGGTTATGTGTAGTATGAAGCCGAGTGTACATGTCCCGGCTTCAGATAAGTCTAGTGCTCATGACTGGAAGTGCTGCGACTTCTGATCAGCAGTGATAGCGGACACAGGAGCCATAACTCCCAACCATCCCAGATACAGTGGGACTGTCCCGATTTTGAGCCTGTGTCCCATTGTCATGTGTATCATAGCTCCGCTCACCCACTCTCTCCCCGTCTCGCTTTCTCTCCCTCCTATCCATGTGAGCAGAGCCGAGCACGCTTCTTTCAAACTGCTCTGACTCTGTGCCGCTGCTAAGGTATGAGTCGGCAGCAGCCGCACTTCACACTTTCCTGGCTGCCGGCCCTTTAAACCCAACACCTGCAGCTCAGCGTACACTGCTGAAAGCTGGGGTGCTTGTGTACGGACGTTCATCTGTGGGCGGAACTACTTCGTGAAATGCTGAGCTCCTGTCTCACAGATGAAGAGATTGGAGAGAGAAGAGTCGCAGCGCCAAGGAAGGTCACCAGGTCAAGGGATGTATGTGGCCCGCTGCCTCCCCCCACCTATCCAAGGCTGTATGGGCCCACGAAATCAGAGCAGTATGACCTCAACCCCACCAGAGCTGTATGCCCTCAGCCCCCCCTCACCAGAGCTGTATACCCCGCCCTCACCAGAGCTGTATGCCCCCAGCCCCCCCACCAGAGCTGTATGCCCCCAGCCCCCCTCACCAGAGCTGTATGCCCCCAGCCCCCCTCACCAGAGCTGTATGCCCCCAGCCCCCCTCACCAGCGTTGTATGCCCCCAGCCCCCCTCACTATAGCTGTATGGTCACCCCTACTACCAGAGCTGTATGGGTACCCCGCCACCAGAGTTCTATGGAGCCCCCCACCAGAGCTGTATGTGCCCCCAGAGCTGTATGAGCCCCAACACCAGAGCTATATGCCCCCCAGTAATGTGTATTCCCCACAGTAAAATGTATTTCCCCCAGTAATGTGTATACCCTTTAGTAATGTGTATGCCCTTTGGTAACATGTATGCCCCTCAGTAAAGTGTATGCCACCCCACAGTAATATGTATGCCCCTCACAAGTATCGTCTAAGCTCCAAGCCTCTCCTGTGATGTACATACTATAGCTCCAGCCCCTCATTTGATGTACAAACTGTAGCCCCCAGCCCCTCCTGTGATGTACTGTATATACTGTAGCCCCCAGCCCCTCCTGTGATGTATATGCTGTAACCTCCAGCCCCTCCTGTGATGTATATGCTGCATCCTCCAGCCCCTCCTGTGATGTATATGCTGTAGCCTCCAGCCCCTCCTGTGATGTATATACTGTAGCCTTCAACCCCTCCTGTGATGTATATACTGTAGTCCCCAGCCTCTCCAGTAATGTATATACTGTAGCCCCAGCCCCTCCAGTGAGATATATATATATATATATATATATATATGTAGCACCCAGGGGGAGAGGGGTTAACCTCAATCGTCGCCTGGCCGATGGTGTCAGTCCCGGGGATGTCACGGGTGGCCCTGCCTGGCTTCTTGCCCCGAGGTGTCCACAACAAAAGGGGATTGAGAGGTAGATGTTTGTTATGACGCCACCTGTGGTACGCTGCTAGAGATTAGCCGACGCTGCTGTCGCTGTCCTCCAGGGCAGATGGTAATACCAGCAGAGATGGTATCGCTCCACACAGGTGGAGCGGGCCCCAGGGAGGATGATGAGGGGAGTAGTGGTAGTGGCGGTGATCGTTGGAGCCAAGGCGCGGGGTGGCGGAGCCAGTAATAAGTCCACTGCTGCAGTTCCAGGTGTCTTTACTCACAGTTTTTTAGGTAGCTCGGTTGCTGCCGCAGAAGCACTGGTCACCGCTGTGATGGGCTCCGTCGACCTCGGATAAGTTGGAAGAAGCCACCAGTGTTTGGAAAATGTTCTTTGTAAGCATTGCCCTTCCAACAATGAGAACCCGGGCTGAGCATTCTGCTCCAAGCCTAGGCCCCGTGAAAGAAAAAGATGAAGAGAAGATGGTGGTCCCAGTACTGAAGTCACGGGTAGACTGACTGAAGATTGTGTGAGTTGCTACTACTTCTACCCCAAGTGGATCTCACACCCCAGGTGGCTGGCTTCAGTAACTGGGAAAGTCCCATGCATCGTGATGGCCACCCCCCTATCTACCCTGGGCCATTACCACAGTGAGAAGGCTCCTAAGCTGTATGTAAAGTGTGAATGTGGAACACCGGTGATTAAGCCCCTCCTTCTCGATGCGAATATCGCACCTTAATTAAGGTGCAATACTCTGTGGCGACTGGAGCCGCAGGGGCGCCACATTCCCCCACAGCAAATGGCAGTACTCCTGGTCTGCAACCAAGCAAAATTAGTACACCACAATTTTTGTATGCAATCAACAATATAACATTCTTCCCTTTATGTGAGGCACATCACATTAAACAGTTTCAAACATTTTCAACAGTTACCGGTCAGCAGTATCATCATGCAATAAAACATCAACATTTGCATATGAAAAACAAAACAGTTATTCTTTCTTTACTGCTGGTGGTGCCAGAGGGCTGATTCCAGCCCCCTGGCTCTGGGCACTCAGAGGACATCCACAAGCAAAGTGTCCAACCTTTTCGCTTCGCCGGCAGATTGGCTGCCCTTCAGCATCATAACGATCAGGAACTGGTGGCAGCGTGGCCATCCCACGTCACCGCCAGGGGAGGTCATCAGCACTGGAAGCAAGTTCAATTGATACAGGTTGCTTAGTCACTTGTTTGGATTGCACCGCTTTGATCAAAGTGGCCATGCCTTGAATCGGTTCCAGGACTTGAAGCTGCAGTCGAAATAAGCTGTACAGCCTATCTTTGAAGTCACTCAGGTATGTGATTCTCCACAGTGGACATGTCCTTGCGGGCACAGGATTTGCCGCCAGTTGCTGGCAGTGGGCCTCTTTTTGGTGCTCTTTTCGGGCTCCACCCACGCTTTTGCACTCTTTGCGGGTACCGCCCATGATGGCCTGCCCCTTCTTTTCCTGCGCAGAATGACTAATGGTGACTGTCCTTTCAATAAATCTGTTTTTAACACAGTCTAAAAAGGCGCACAGTACCCGGGTTTTGGCCGGGCACATTATCCTGTTTGTGATGCCAAGTTGTAGCACCCAGGAGGCAGGGGGGTTAACATTACTCGTCACCGGGCCGGTGCTCTTGGTTTCGGGGATGTCACGGGTGGCCCTGCCTGGCTTCGTGCCTCAAGGTGTCCATAACAAAGGGGGATTGAGAGGTGGATGTTTCTCGTAATGCCACCTGTGGTATGCGGCTAGGGATTAGCCGCTGCTGCTGTTGCTGTCCTCCAGGGCGGATGTTAATAACAGCAGAGATGGTGTCACTCCACAAAGGTGGAACGGGTCCCGGGGAGGATGATGAGGGTAGTAGTGGTAGTGGCGGTGGCCGTTGGCGCCGAGGTGCGGGGTGGCGGCGCCAGTAATAAGAGTCTGAGTCCACTGCTTCAGTTCCAGGTGTCTTTACTCACAGTTCTTAAGATAGCCCAGTTGATGCTGCAGAAGCATTGTCACCGCTGTGGTGGGCCCCTTCGACCTCGGATAAGTTGGAAGAAGCCACCGGTGTTTGGAAAATGTTCTTTGTAAGCGTTGCCCTTCCAGCAATGAAAACCCGGGCTGAGCGTTCCACTATAAGCCTAAGCCCCGTGAAAGAAAAACATGAAGAGAAGATGGTGGTGTCGTGTCCCAGTACTGAAGTCCCGGTAGACTGACTGAAGAGTGTGTGAGTTGCTCCTACATCTACCCCAAGTGGACCCCACCCCCCAGGTGGCTGGCTTCAGTGACTGGGAAAGTCCCATGCATCGTGATTGACACCCCCCTATCTACCCTGGGCCATCCCCCAGTGAGAAGACTCCTAAGCTGTATGTAAGGGTACTTTCACACTTGCGTTGAATGGCATCTGTCACAATGCATTGTGTGACGCATGTGACAGATGTCTTTTAAATAGTATGATATAAAGGCAACGGATTCCTGTAAAATAACGCATTGCGTTAAGCTGAGAGAGAGCCCCCATCATCATTGCACACACCCCGACACTTCCGCACTCATCATCACCGCACACACCGGCACTACCGTCCCCATCACCACCGCACACACCGGCACTACCGCCCCCATCATCACTGCACACACCCCTGCACTACCGCACTCATCATCACTGCACACACCGGCACTACCGCCCCCATCATCACTGCACACACCCCGGCACTACCGCACTCATCATCACCGCACACACATAAGCACTACCGCCCCCATCATCATCACTGCACACACGCAGGCACTACTGCACTCATCATCACCGCACACACCCCGGCACTACCGCACCCATCATCACCGCACACGCGCAGGCACTACCGCTCCCATCATCACCGCACACACCCCGGCACTACCGCACCCATCATCACCGCACACATGCAAGCACTTCCGCCCCCATCATCATCACTGCACACACCCCGGCAGTGCCGCCCCCATCATCATCCTCGCACACACCCCAGCACTACCGAACCTATCATTACCTCACACACGCAAGCACTACCACCCCCATCATCATCACGGCACACACCCCAGCACTACCGCCCCCATCATCATCACCGCACACACGCAGGAATTACTGCACTCATCATCACCGCACACACCCCGGCACTACCGCACCCATCATCACCGCACACGCGCAGGCACTACCGCCCCCATCATCATCACCGCACACACCCCGGCAGTGCCGCCCCCATCATCATCACCGCACACACGCAGGAACTACTGCACTCATCACCGCACACACCCTGGCACTACCGCACCCATCATCACAGCACACAATCAGGCACTACTGCACTCATCATCACCGCACACACACCGGCACTACCGCTCACACCATCACTACCTCAGTGACGTCCCACCTGACAGCGCGACTCCCTTCAGTTGCTGTCTGGAGCTGACAGAGAGTGGCGGTGTTCTACGGCCACTCCTGTCAGCTTCATTCAGCAGAGCTGGATGCGTCGAGGGACCTCGTGTGGATTACGTCAGACCTGGAGGGGTATTTGGGGATTAAGTGGTGAAAGAGGGTGGTTTTTTATCTTTTATTCCAAATAAAGTATTTTTTTGGGTGTATGTATTTATTTATTTTCACTTACAGGTTAATCATTGTGGGTGTCTCATAGATGCCTGCCATGATTAACCTAGGACTTATAGTGGCAGCTATGGGATGCTGCCATTAACTCCTTATTACCCTGATTGCCACCGCACCAGGGCAATTCGGGATGAACCGGGTAGAGTTCCAGGACTGTCGCCTCTAATGGATGCGGTAATTCCGGGCGTCTGCTGGTTGATATTTTTAGGCTGGGGGGCTCTCCATAACGTGGGGTTCCCCATCCTGAGAATACCAGCCTTCAGCCGTGTGGTTTTACCTTGGCTGGTATCAAACTTGGGGGGGACCGCACGCCGTTTTTTTAAATTATTTATTTATTGTACTGCACGATATAGACCCGCCCACTGGCGGCTGGGATTGGTTGCAGTGAGACAGCTGCCACTCAGCGTGGGGGCGTGTCTGACTGCAACCAATCATAGGCGCCGGTGGGCGGGGGAAGCAGTGAATACTAAATGGAATAATGAGCGGATGGTATTTTCAAAAGAGGAAAAGCCGCCAAAGTGTGAAAGCCGTGCAGTGCCGCGCCGGTGATCGGTGAGTATGAGAGAGGGGGAGAGAGAGAGAGAGAGACCGACAGAGAGAGAGAGATAGACCAACATTGACAGAGAGAGAGAGATAGACCGACAGAGAGATAGAAACCGAGAGAAACCGACCGACCGACAGAGAGAGAGACCGACAGACAGAGAGAGAGACCAGGAGTGATTTTAAACGATTTAGAATGTTCTGCTGGACATGATGAGCATGCTCAGTAGAACGTGACGGAATCCTGCACTAGAATCCGTCGCCAAACACATGGCGACTGAATCCAGCACCATAGACATTCATTATGCCTCGTAACGGATTCCAACGGAATCCTACAGAGAGCGTTTTCTTACAGCAAGAAAAAACGCTACATTCAGCGTTCCCTCCACCTGACGGTCACTGACGGTCAGCGACAAAACAACTGATGCGCCGCGGGGCAGATGCAACGCAAGACCACCTGTTGCTATCCGTAGCTTATAGAAGTCTATGAGGAATAAACGGTTTCCTGCAACGGTTACCGTAATTCCTCAAGGCGGCGGATAGCAACGGATGCCGTTCAACGCAAGTGTGAAAGCAGCCTAAAGTGTGAATGTGGAACACCGGTGATTAACCCCCTCTTTACCTGAGGTGAATATTGCACCTTAATTATGGTGCAATACTCTGTGGTGACTGGAGCTGCAGGGGCGCCACATATACACACTGAAAAAAGAAAAAATGCCAGCTTACCCAGTTGATTCAATAGATAGGCTGCTATTCCATATAGGCGCTTAGCATCGGATAAATGGCAGGAGCTCATAGGAGAGCTCATAAGCTACAAACGTAATTCTACTGACCCAAAAACATAAAAATGCACAGGAATTAGTTAATATGAGACTAAAAAAGGCTATCCAGATTGGATGTTACAGAGAGCAACTAAAATAGTCAATGACATTGATAGGAATGATTTAACAACAAGCAATAAAACAAAAAAACTACAACCTCCAAAGAAAAAATCTTTTTTTCTACTCCATATAGCCTTCAGTATAACAATATAGTCTCTATTATAAAGAAATATATTCCAATATTGAGCCAGGATCCAAAACTAAAAAATTTATTGCAGAAAACCAAATTTCTTATGTAGCAAAAAAAGGCACCTACATTGCAGGATAAATTATCGACAAGTCTGTATCTGAGTTCTTCGCTGGAGACCAGCGATACCTGGTTGAAATTGAAAGGGTTTTTTAAATGTGGAAACAAGAGATGTACTTGTTGTCAATATGTACATAAATTAATTAATTGTCCTCATTTCATAATAAGGGATATCCTATTAACAATTTTTTGAACTGTAATTTCACCTATGTTGTATATTTGATTGACTGTACATCATGCTGTAAACAGTACATAGGTTGTACAACGGGAACATTGAGAAAAAGAATCAGAAGGCACATTTCTGATGCTATTAACCCTTCCACTTTCAACCCATCAGCGGTCTCCAGGCATTTTTCACAATACCATTCTGGCAATTTTGATAGCTTCAGGTTTAAAGCAACTGAATCAGTAACACGATCTACCAGAGGGGGCGATAGAAAACGTAAACTACTTAACAGAGAATCCGCTTGGATTTTTACTCTGGAAACCAGGATGCCGATAGGCTTAAATAATAGACAAGATCTAATCAGAATTTATTAAAAATCCAAAAATTATGATCCTAATGTTGATAACCATAGCCTGCTCTGTTCCAAGTTTATAAATATTTTCCTGAGCTAAAATTGTATTGAAGTGCATTGTTTTTTTGAGGCTTTGTTTTGTTTTTTCACTTTGCACATATTAATATGATGAAAGTAATTTCTGTATACATAATCTGTTATATCATGTATTGTAAATCACATAGAAAAATTACTGCTAGCGTATCAGCCTTTTTTAGGGTTAATACTTCTTTTTAAATAGTCAATGTTATAGGTGGATGCTCACAAGTGTGATCAATTACGGACTAATCAATTATAGCACCATCTACCTTAGGAGTTTTTCCTTCTTATATCCCAGTAAAATAGCAATGTGTATCATGGCAATGATAAAGGTTTAGCCGAAACGTGTCTTGCCGTGCACTTTACAGCAGTAATTTTCTCCTCTCTACCTGTATTTGTACTATGCTGCTATGGAAAAAGATTTTTAATCTACATTTGAAATAAAGAAAAAGATTTTTTATTCATTACAAGCCTGGCTCGCTGGATTTATCCTTCCTACATATACACACTGTTGCCCCCAGCCTCCCTTTTGATAAATATACAGCAGTGTCAGTGTGCATTGCGCGTGGCTAGGTCTGTTAAAGTGATGTCCATCATGCAGAGCAGACTGCACAGCCCCATGCCCAGGAGGAGCTGGACAGAGACAAGGGGGGAGGTGAGTGTGGCTGCTGCCGGCTTCCCTATATTAATAATATCTCTAATGTGTAAGTGTGCATGTATGATGTGTATATCTATGAATGTCAGTGTATATTGCTGTGTGTATATTTTTGTCTGTTTTATATGTATTTTAGGGAATTTGTCTTCAATATGTAAATGTACATAGGCCTTTATATGTACGTATCTGTTTATGTGTGTTTCTGTGTGTGCATGGGGCCCAGTGAGACTTTTTCGTCTGGGTGTCCGTTTCCAGAAAGTGTATACTCCCGAAAATGGTGCATGACAGAGCACACGGTGACACTGTCTGCACCATTATAGTAAATGACCCCGTTGGTGCATGCTGTAAATCCAAAACTTGTTCTGCAGGGGGATTCAGACCGAAGCCCCTATGCATCCACTGAACAGAGAGAACACAGTGTGAAAGCGGCATCTCATGATTATAGCAGACAAGCAGAAAAATAAGTCTACATTATTATCTAATTGCTTCTATTAGCCAAAAGCACAATATAATTAAAGGGAACCTGTCAGGTGCAATATGCAGAACCACGCGCAGTTCTGGGTACATATTGCTATTCCCTGCCTAACTGTCCCTGTATACACTAGCATAGATAAAGAGATCTTTAGGAAAAATATTTCTAAAGATCTTTTATCTTATGCTAATGAGTGCAGGGACTAGTCCCCTGGGTGTTATATCCCCCCAACTAGCCGTCCTCTTAGCATGTTAGCATGCCCACAGGGGCATAATAACATGCTATTAAATGCAGCATCACCAGCGGTGCCGCGAGTACCTGTGTTCGCTGTGACTGCACTTCTGAATGTCCGGCACTTATGGTCATGTGCAGTAGACCTCTCTGAAGCCGGGATGTATACGCCCGGCTTCACACTGGGCATGTGTGGCGCCCCTGGGCTTCAGGCGCCACAGGGTATTACACCACTTTTAAGGGGTAATATCTATCCTGGATTAGGAGGGGGATAAGTGCCGATGCCTTCACAAAACACACACATACAACAGCAAGGTGCTTTCCCACAAGGGGTTGGACTAGAGAAGACAGGGTGGTTAGCCATCACGAACTATGGGACTTACCCAGTTGCTAGGACAACCACTGGGGGCGGGCACCACTTGGGGTAGAAGTAGGTGCAACCATCTCACTACAGCAGACCTTCCCGGGCACAGTTTGGGATAAGATCTCACACGGACAACAGGAGTTTAGTGTTTCTCTCTCTTTTCGTGGGCCCATGGCATGAAGCTGGAGGCTCGTCCCGGGTTCCAGATAGCAACCAAAGGACGCTTCAGTAGAAAGACTTTCATGGGCACTGATGGTGACCGCTGACAATACGGGATCGGCAGGAGCCCATCGTGGGAGAGATCGGTACTCTGGGGCAGCGCCTGAACTACCTGTGAGTAAAAGACCTGGAACCACAGCCCCTGTCTCTGCCTCTCCTTTGCCGGTGCCGTCACCCAGCGCTGCGGCACCAATGGGCAATACCATTACCCCTGTTTGTCCTCCATTGTCCTCCTTGGGGTAACCCCGCTCCACCTGTGGGGAGCGACACCATCCCAGCTGCGACCTTCACCATCAGCTCCGGAGAGCAGCACCCGCAGTGGCGGCCCGTCCCTGGCCGCATACCAGAGGTAGTGTCACAATAATAAAAAGACTTTCCTAACCGTCACTACCACCCCCATCCTCCATCCTGCCTTCCGTCCACCACCTTCCATCCCTACTGTACGTCTCGGGGTTATGAAACCGGGCCAGGCCAGCCCGTGATGATGCAGAGGATCTGCACCCCTGGCCCGGTGACGTGTTGGTTGATAACCCCTCAACCCCGGGGTCTTACACATGTCAGGAAGTGCCCAGCATTCAGAAGAGCGGTCACAGCAAACACAGGTATGCGCTGCACCGATGGTGATGCTGAATTGAATAGCGTGTTAGTACGTCCCTGTGGGCGTGCTAGCATGCTAAGAGGGCGGCTAGTCGGGGGATATAACACCCTTGGGACTAGTCCCTGCGCTCATTAGCATAAGATAAAAAATCTTTAGAAATACTTTTTCTAAAGATCCTTTTATCTATGCTAGTGTATACAGGGATGGTTAAGCAGGGATTAGGAATATGCACCCAGAACTGCTCGTGGTTCTGGGGGCAAATTGGACCTGACATTTTCCCTTTAGGCCTGCAACACACATGTGTGCCGCCGGTACGTGTTTGGGACTTTTTGACACACACACGTAAAGCCACACGGAACATGTGTCCGTGTGGTTTGTACGTGTGTTTTTTTTAACGCGGATGACATGTCCGCGTTTCACCGGCATCACGCAGACATGGACCCGCTAAAGTCAATGGTTCCGTGTCTGCACATACGTAACACGGACGTGTGTTTTCAGTACGGTTCATGTGTTTTGTTTATTTTTTAAAAATGGTGAAACGGCTCAAGACACACGGACTGCACATGGAAATGACACGTACGTATCTCACGCATACACGGACATTCAACACGCACGCACGGCAAGCATACGCCATCACACGTACCAGAGAAATGGACATGCAAAACGGAACACGGACCCGAAAAACGGAACGCAAGACACGCACGTGTTTTTTGCAGATGTGTGTTTCAGGCCTTAAAGATATTTTATCTAATAGAGTAGACCTGATATGTAATGTGCAGCTTTTACATAGTGCAGATTTAGGTGTCAGATCTGCTTTAAAATAGAATTTTGCCGTTTAAAATATCCAAATTTAATAGAAACACTGCCAAGTTTGCATAAAATATATAATGCAGTATCTGTAAATACTTTTTTTTTCTGTTTACAGTTATTGTTTATAAAGGTATGTGCCCACAATCAGTTCTCGCTGCGTCATGGACGTGGCAGTCCTGACCTGTGGGGCAGTGAGTCTCCTCTGCAGGAGAACGAGGACCACTCCACGGGGTCGGGGAAAATACTCGTCACCGGGTCGGTGAGGGTCAGGGGATGTCACGGGTAGAGATGAGCGAACCAGTCGCGGTTCGGCTCGAGTTCGGTTCGCCGAACGGACGTCTCGTTCGAGTTCGGTTCGGTGAACGTTGGATGAACCGAACTCGAACCGCATAGGAAACAATGGCAGGCAATCACAAACACATAAAAACACCTAGAAAACACCCTCAAAGGTGTCCAAAAGGTGACAAACAACTCACAACACAAACACATGGGAAAGTGACAAGGACATATACTCATGCGGAAACAAAAGAGCTGGACAAGGAAAAAGAGGAGACACAGATATAGGCATGGCATGCCCTTCTAAAATCATGTAAAACACCGCAAGGTGACTCCAAGCGGAGTCTCCCTTTTTTCCAAAAATTGGGCCACACACACACCCACCCCTTCAGTGGCAGCACTTGTGCCCCAGTTGTACACTTCACAGCTAGATTTACATCAAGCACATTCAAAAATACGCCATACTTAACCGTCCCCAGGATGACACCGGGGTAGGTAGCAAAGTCTTTCCTGATCCCAGCTCTGTTCATCTTGGATCATTTTTAAAAAACACAGCAAGCAAGGGTTACTCCAAGCGGAGTCTCCCTTTTTTCCAAAAATTGGGCCCCACACACACCCACCCCTTTCAGTGGCAGCACTTGTGCCCTAGTTGCAAACAGGATGTTTTGATTTGCATCAAGCACATTCCAAATGCACAAGCATTTACTCTCCCCAGGATGACACAGGGGTAGTAAATTCCTTCTGGATCCATGACTTGTTCATTTTGATGAACGTTAGTCTGTCCACATTGTCACTGGACAGACGCGTGCGCTTATCTGTCAGCACACACCCAGCAGCACTGAAGACACATTCAGAGACAACGCTGGCAGCTGGACACGACAAAATCTCCAAGGCGTAAGTGGAGAGCTCTGGCCATTTTTCTAGATTTGAAGCCCAAAATGAGCAAGGCTCCATTTGCAAAGTAATGGCATCGATGTTCATTTGGAGATACTCCTGTATCATCCTCTCCAGCCGTTGACTATGTGTCAGACTTGTTGTCTCTGGTGGCCTTGCAAAGGATGGTCTAAACAAATTATGAAAAGATTCAATAAAATTGCTGTTGCCAGCACCAGATACGGTGCTACTGGTATGGGTAGACTGTTGAAGATGACGAGACCGTCCCATGTTTGTCAAGTTACAACTGTGAGATTCACTCCCTGCACCTGCACGGTTGTTTGGTGGAAAAGCCGAGCTAAGATCGAGTAACAGCTTCTGCTGATACTCCTGCATACGTGCGTCCCTTTCTATGGCTGGAATTATGTCACAAAATTTGGACTTTTACCGGGGATCTAATAGTGTGGCAAGCCAGTAGTCATCATCACTTCTAATTTTGACAATACGAGGGTCATGTTGGAGGTAGTGCAACAAGAAGGCACTCATGTGTCTTGCGCAGCCATGCGGACCAAGTCCACGCTGTGTTTGTGGCATAGAGGTGCTAACCGTTCTTTCTTCCTCTGACATCTCCCCCCAACCTCTTTCAACTGAAATTTGACCAAGGTCTCCCTCATCCGCTGAGTCTTCCATGTCCATGGACAGTTCGTCCTCCATTTCTTCATGTTCTCCTGCACCTTCCTCCAACATTTTGCCTGCTACCATGCGCCCTTGTTGATCCCTGTCCCCCATGGTCCCATGCCTGCCGCGTTGGTGATGATGAACGTCTGGACCTTGGTGATGTTGTTGTGTCTTGCGCATATGAATCCTCCTGTAGTTCCTCCCCTTCCTGTTGTCCCACCCCCTGACTCCGAATAGTGTTTAGCGTGTGCTACAGCATGTAAATGACTGGAATTATCATGCTGATAATGGCATTGTCAGCGCTAAACATATTCGTCGCTATGTCAAAACTGTGCAGAAGGGTGCATAGGTCCTTGATCTGAGACCACTCCATCAGGGTGATCTGCCCCACCTCTGCATCTTGTTGGCCCAGGCTATACGTCATGACGTATTGCACCAGGGCTCGGCGGTGCTGCCACAGTCGCTGTAACATGTGGAGAGTTGAATTCCAGCGTGTCGCCACATCGCATTTCAGGCGATGAACCGGCAGGCCGAAAGACTTCTGGAGCGATGCAAGTCGCTCAGCAGCGGTGGTTGAACGGCGGAAGTGAGCAGACAGTTTTCGTGCCCTGTTCAGAAGGCCATCTAGGCGGGGATAGTGTGTTAAAAATTGCTGGACAACAATGTTCAACACGTGAGTCATACAAGGCACGTGTGTGACCTTGCCCAGGCGAAAGGCCGCACCCAGGTTTGCAGCATTGTCGCACAAGGCCTTACCAGGCTGCAGGTTGAGTGGAGACAACCATTTATTAAACTCAGTCTCCAGAGCTGCCCACAACTCATCTGCTGTGTGACTCCTATTTCCAAGACATGTCAAGCTAAAGACCGCCTGATGCCGTTGCGCTCTGCTGCCAGCATAGTAATGAAGGGTGCGTGATTCCTTCTGCGCAGTTAAAACGCTGGTGGCCTGACCAGGCAGGCTTGGGGTGGAGGTGGAGGACCCAGATGAGGTGGAGGAAGCAGAAGCAGTGGCGGAACTTGGACAGACAGAGGATTGACACACAAGTCGTGGGGATGGCAAGACTTGTGCAGCAGACCCTTCACCATCTATCACCATAGTTACCCAGTGCCCAGTCAGCGACATGTAACGTCCCTGTCCATGCTTACTGGTCCAAGTATCGGTGGTGAAATGCACCCGTTCACACACAGAGTTTCTCAAGGAAGCGGTGATGTTGTGTGCGACATGCTGGTGTAGCGCGGGCACACCTTTCTTAGAGAAGTAGTGGCGACTGGGCATCTGGTACTGGGGCACAGCGACAGACATAAGGTCTCTAAAATCCTGTGTGTCCACCAGGCGGAAAGGCAGCATTTCGGTAGCCAAGAGCTTACAGAGGGATAAAGTCAACCTCTTAGCTTTGTCATGGGTCGCAGGAAATGGCCTTTTATTTGTCCACATCTGAGGGACAGAGATCTGGCTGCTGTGTGTAGACGGTGTTGAGTAGGGTGTCCCTGGAAAAATGCAGGTTTGTGAGGAAAGTGCAGGCGTAGACATGATGTTGCCTTCATCCAACGTTGGTGCTATTGATGTCTGAGAGAGCTGTACACACGCACTTGTTTCCCCTTCCAAACCAACTGACGACCTACCAAGCAAACTGCCTGTTGCGGTTACAGTGGTGGAAGTTGTGCGTGGAAAACCAGGTGTGACAGCTGTCCCCACAGTCCTAGAAGATGAAGAGCGCGCGGATGCACTGGAAGGGGCAGGCGGTGGATGGTTCGCTCCGCTAGGCCGCATTGCAGCACGGTGAGCTTCCCACTGGGACATATGATATTTATTCATGTGACGATTCATGGAAGAAGTTGTCAAACTGCTGAGGTTTTGCCCTCTACTAACAGAATCATGACAAATTTTACAGATCACATAATTTGGGCGATCTTTTGCTATGTCAAAAAAGGACCAGGCTAGGCAAGGCTTAGAGGGCATGCGACCTGCTGATCCACCCCGACTAGTGCTCAGAGGCACAGTGGTGGCTGAGGATGCAGTTGTAGATGTGCTACCAGTACTCCGACTCTGTCCAGGAAGGCGCAAGGTAACTTCGTCGTCAGTTGCATCCTCCTCCACCATCTCTGTTGACCTCCTCGAGGGCCTGACTGTGGGTTGACAGTAGGTGGGATCTAGAACTTCCTCATCAATTGTTGTGTTTGAACTCCCCTCACCCTCAGACCAAGCCTCTTCTTGCCCTGACCGAATATTTAAGTTGTCATCCCAATCTGGTACCTGCGTCTCATCGTCATCAGTATGTTCCTCATTGTCTATTACAACAGGTGTTTCAGTTTGTGAATAAGGGTCAACATTATGCTCAGAAACTTGGTCATCACGGCCTGAATCTGAGTCACAAAGGTTCTGGGCATCACTGCAGACCATTTCCTGGTCTGTACTCACTGTAGCTTGGGAGCAGACCTCTGATTCCCAGGCTATAGTGTGACTGAACAGCTCTGCAGACTCAGCCATCTCAGTTACACCATACTGTGCAGGGCGGATGGAGACTTCAGAGCTGGGAGAAAGCAAGTGTGATTGGGATGACAACTCAGAGGACTGGTGTTTTTTGGATGCGGTAGTTGAGGTGGAGGAGAGGGCACTTGTTGGACCACTTGAGATCCATTCAAGCATTTTCTTTTTTTGGCCATCATCTACCTCTGTTCCAGTTGTTCGTGTCCGTAAAAAAGGGAGCACATCGGATTGTCCACGGTAAGTAGTAGACATCTTACTTTTGCTGGAAGATGGTCTATCTTCAGCAGATGTTAATGGAGCTTTGCCACCTTCCCCACGGACAAACCCTTTTTTTTCCTTTTCCAACACGCCTCTTCCCCTTTCCACCAGCATCTGTCATTTTGCCACTCATGTTGATTGCGACAAGATTGTGCACTTAAAATGTGGTAGTAAAAATTGAGAGGTGGTGTAGATTGCAGCGGTGGTCTATCTTTATTAACAGCAGAATAAACAACAATAACTATCCCTGACAATGCAACTACGGTCCTTAAACTGGCAGCATAGTTTGCTAGTATAATGGCTTAGTAACAATGAGTTTGAGTGTGCAATGCAGAGGTGCTGCACATAGATTTGCACCAGTGGGACACTAATGGAAGTCCAACAGCCACTTTTAGGATGCCACTAAGTTTGCTCAGTGTTTGCTAGTATAATGGCTTAGTAACAATGAGTTTGAGTGTGCAAAGGGCAGGAGGGTACAGTGGCAGGGTTGTGGGTCTGGGTAGAGGAAAGGAAGCCTCTCTTTCTATCTCTCCTAATGGGGAAATGCAGCAAGGAAATCCCTGACCTTAGCTACACAGACGCTGTCATCTTGTGTAGCTGTTAAAATCTGTTTTCACGGACCTGACTGTCACCTATGGCTCTGACCCTGCCGGTATTAGCCCTTACAAGGACTAATAGAAACTTCTATCCCTATTCTGTATAGCGCTGTGTATAGAGCGTACACAGCAGTATCGGAGACAGGAGCTATGCCATCGGTGACTGACACCAAGACGCAGAAGGCAGAAAATGGCGTGCTGGAGGAAAATGTCCGTTTTTATAATGCAGGGACATGTGACATGGACATCCTATCACACATGCTGTTGCTTTTCTGGCTATAAGTCCACTTAGCTGTGTGTGTGTCTGGGATTGGCTGACATGCTGGCCTGCCCCACTACACGCGCGCGCTTAGGGAAGGAAGACAAGGAAAAAAAAAAAATGGCGATCACCATTATCCAAACAGCAGTGATCTGAATGCGCTGTTCCCGCACACTATACACTGAAATTTCATAATAGTGTGAGTCACAGAGTGACTTACAATATTACAGCGGAAAGCCAGCTAGTAATTAGCTTGTCTTTTTGCTGCTAGAACCGTTCTCGAACGTACAGTTAGGTCCAGAAATATTTGGACAGTGACACAAGTTTTGTTATTTTAGCTGTTTACAAAAACATGTTCAGAAATACAATTATATATATAATATGGGCTGAAAGTGCACACTCCCAGCTGCAATATGAGAGTTTTCACATCCAAATCGGAGAAAGGGTTTAGGAATCATAGCTCTGTAATGCATAGCCTCCTCTTTTTCAAGGGACCAAAAGTAATTGGACAAGGGACTCTAAGGGCTGCAATTAACTCTGAAGGCGTCTCCCTCGTTAACCTGTAATCAATGAAGTAGTTAAAAGGTCTGGGGTTGATTACAGGTGTGTGGTTTTGCATTTGGAAGCTGTTGCTGTGACCAGACAACATGCGGTCTAAGGAACTCTCAATTGAGGTGAAGCAGAACATCCTGAGGCTGAAAAAAAAGAAAAAATCCATCAGAGAGATAGCAGACATGCTTGGAGTAGCAAAATCAACAGTCGGGTACATTCTGAGAAAAAAAGGAATTGACTGGTGAGCTTGGGAACTCAAAAAGGTCTGGGCGTCCACGGATGACAACAGTGGTGGATGATCGCCGCATACTTTCTTTGGTGAAGAAGAACCCGTTCACAACATCAACTGAAGTCCAGAACACTCTCAGTGAAGTAGGTGTATCTGTCTCTAAGTCAACAGTAAAGAGAAGACTCCATGAAAGTAAATACAAAGGGTTCACATCTAGATGCAAACCATTCATCAATTCCAAAAATAGACAGGCCAGAGTTAAATTTGCTGAAAACACCTCATGAAGCCAGCTCAGTTCTGGAAAAGTATTCTATGGACAGATGAGACAAAGATCAACCTGTACCAGAATGATGGGAAGAAAAAAGTTTGGAGAAGAAAGGGAACGGCACATGATCCAAGGCACACCACATCCTCTGTAAAACATGGTGGAGGCAACGTGATGGCATGGGCATGCATGGCTTTCAATGGCACTGGGTCACTTGTGTTTATTGATGACATAACAGCAGACAAGAGTAGCCGGATGAATTCTGAAGTGTACCGGGATATACTTTCAGCCCAGATTCAGCCAAATGCCGCAAAGTTGATCGGACGGCGCTTCATAGTACAGATGGACAATGACCCCAAGCATACAGCCAAAGCTAACCAGGAGTTCATGAGTGCAAAAAAGTGGAACATTCTGCAATGGCCAAGTCAATCACCAGATCTTAACCCAATTGAGCATGCATTTCACTTGCTCAAATCCAGACTTAACACGGAAAGACCCACAAACAAGCAAGACCTGAAGGCTGCGGCTGTAAAGGCCTGGCAAAGCATTAAGAAGGAGGAAACCCAGTGTTTGGTGATGTCCATGGGTTCCAGACTTAAGGCAGTGATTGCCTCCAAAGGATTCGCAACAAAATATTGAAAATAAAAATATTTTGTTTGGGTTTGGTTTATTTGTCCAATTACTTTTGACCTCCTAAAATGTGGAGTGTTTGTAAAGAAATGTGTACAATTCCTACAATTTCTATCAGATATTTTTGTTCAAACCTTCAAATTAAACGTTACAATCTGCACTTGAATTCTGTTGTAGAGGTTTCATTTCAAATCCAATGTGGTGGCATGCAGAGCCCAACTCACGAAAATTGTGTCACTGTCCAAATATTTCTGGACCTAACTGTATCTAGAACTATCGAGCTTTAGCAAAAAGCTCGAGTTCTAGTTCGATCTAGAACAGCCCCCAAAATCACTCGAGCCGCGAACTGGAGAACCGCGAACCGCGCTCAACTCTAGTCACGGGTTTCCCTGCCCGGTTTTGTGACCCCCGAGGTGTCCACGGAGGGGGATGGAGATGGGAAGATGAAATGATGGGGATAGTTGTTTGCACGGTCGGACTGGGGTTTCTGGGGCCCACCAGGGGATTTGACTCCAGGGGCCCACCTTACAGCTAAATATAAACACCCATTAGCATTATCCCCGTTATTGTGTTGCTTTGACTGTAAAACACAGGCGGGTCCTGCACATCTATATTGTGCACAATAACTGGGATGTACAATTATAGTATTTTGCAGTAATGGGGTCTTTGGTGAAAACAACTTATCACCGATCCACAGGTTAGGTTGGTGATAACTTATTGATCGGTCTAACCAGACCAGTGGAAACCGCAACGATCGGAAGATTGAGGAACTTTTTGCAGCGGCAGGTGGGGTGTATGACCGCAGCTCCATTCATCTTTTTTGGGGCAGCCAGATAAAAACAAGCACAGCGCTCGCAGCCTGAGGGAATGAATGGATCAGGGGTCAAGTCGGACACGAGTTCCAGTGTAATGGGGTAAAATTTGCTTATTTTGCCGATCAGTGCAGATCCCAGTAATCACACCCCACTGATGAATAAGTTATCACTATCCTTAGGCCACGTTAATGTGCTGACCCCGCGACAGCTGACGGGCTGCTTGGACCCGGATCCACAGTGGCTCGAGGGGTCTCCGGATCCGAGGCGGGGTCGCGCTGCTACCTAGGAAATAAAAAGGGGGAATTGTTTTGGGTGGTGAATGGGATAATGTTCGTGACGCCACCCACAGTGCGTGGTAATGTGAGAGACCACCGCTGCTGTTGGGGAGCCCGGTGACGATGTTGAAGCAGCAGGATGTTTAACCCCTCCGTGGATAGGGGGTTTGGTGTCCCAGGGCCAGGTGATGGATGGAGTGGGGAACCCGTTGGGGGTGAAGGGATATCGGGTACTCACACAGTCCAAAGTCACTGACGCTGACACCAGGTAAACCAAACTCTTGAATGCCCTGTTCCTCTTGGTTGTGCACGCTGAGTCCATGCCCCTTTGGTGTTTGCTGGTTGGTCTGAAGCCTTGTCCCTTGGCACTGTGTGTAACTTGGTGGATCCCTTTCGCCTAAGACTACTCGGGTGCCACTCACCTGCATGGCTACCAAGGTGAGCCTGCTCTCAGAGTTCAGGCTTGGGATTTTCTGGACGGTTTTGGGAAGTCCTATCCCCCTTGTTGCGCTAGTACCCTGATTCTGGAGCGGGTGGGGAACAGTTCCTGAAGACTCCGTTCCCGTCGGGTGAATTACTGGGGTGCGTGAAGCTTCTTCCCAGCCTAGGGTCCGCGTACCCTGTCGTGCCCTGGCCCCTGCCCGGTTGTAGCACAAGGAAGCCGTCCTGCTCTCTGTAGCAGCACCGTGCCCCCTGTCACTACCCCCTGAGACCGGGGTTCCAGCTCCCTCTGGCCATGCCAATGCCTGGCACCTGGGAAGGGTACATGAGCCCAGCTCCACAGCGTGAACTGTCCTGTCACCGCTGTCTCACTGCTCAACTACTACTCAACTCTGACATTTCTGCCCTCCCTCTTCCATCCCTCCATCTGGGTGGCCCTATTCCCCTCAGGCTGCCCAATGGGTGGTTGGTGGGTGTGGTGCAGAGTGTAACTCCGGATTTTTGTACACCAGTTGGCAGCAACACCAAATTGACAGGACCCGCAACCAAGGAGAAGCGGGTACCATGCAGAAGGGCAGATTGCACGGCACCCTTGTGACAATCTGATAGGCCAGGGCGTCACATTCACACGTTCGGTATTTGGTCTGTATCTTACATCAGTATTTGTAGCCAAAACCAGGAGTGGGTAGAAAATACAGAAGTGGTGCCCATGCTTCTATTATACTTTTTCCTCTGATTTTACCGCTCCTGATTTTAGCTACAAAAACTGAGGTAAAAAACTCACTGAATACTTATTGTGTGTACGTGGCCTTAGAAAAGGTGATTTACTTGTTTTGACCGGAGAACCTCTGCATTTGCTGCAGTATAATAATCACAGGACGGGGAGGGATTAAGCGTTTAAACGTTAAACCTGGAAAGAGACAGACGGGCAAAGAGACAGACGGGCAAAGAGACAGGCGGGCAAAGAGACAGACGGGCAAAGAGACAGACGGGCAAAGAGACAGACGGGCAAAGAGACAGAGAGAGACAGACAGAGAAACAAACAGAGACAGAGTGTCACGCTCCCGGGTCCACGGCGCCGCTCATCATGGCGCTGGTTATGTCGGGCCGCTCCTCACTCACCGATCCGGTCCCCGTGCGCTCTGACCGCGGCTGCTGCTCCTGCTCCCCCTAGGAGCTCTGCACTAGGGCACGGGCGCGCTCCCTCACCTTCTCTTAGAGGGCCAGCATCTCTGAAACAGGATATGGCTGATAACAGGTACAGGGTATATAAGACTTCCTTTTCCATGTGGGCGGTGCCTGTTCAACGTGTACTAGTAGCCTTGTCTCTTGTGCTAGGTGTTCAGGTCCCTCTGTGTCACATACTCCGGTTAACCCTGTCTCTGCCCACAGATCTCGACTGCCAGCCTGTGTGTGTCCAGCCCACCGGTCTTCCAGGAGATTCCCCGGTGACGCTCTGCTGTGAATCCTATCACCTTCCGTCAGCCTGTACCCGCTGCCGGTTCTGGACTCCACCCGGTATCATCAGTCTGCACCCTTGCTGATCCCGGACTCCGTCTGTGACCACCAGTCGGCACCTGTACCCAGTTCCGCTCCACTGTCCTGATTGCCGTCAGCCTACTTCTATCCTTGGACCAGCCTCCCTAGCCTGCACGGACATCTTAAGGACGCTTACCCGTATTCCTGTCGTGTCTCGGCTGCTGTGCATCTAGGCCCTCTGGGGTGGCCGCCAGACAGTCCCTGTATAGGGGTTCGCTCCTGGTAGTCTCCCTGGGGGACTCCGGTGTACGGTCCCGTGGATCTGTCTTTGCACCGAACATTACACAGAGAAAGAGACAGACGGGGAAAGAGACAGACGGGGAAAGAGACAGACGGGGAAAGAGACAGACGGGGAAAGAGACAGACGGGGAAAGAAACAGACGGGGAAAGGCAGATAGGGAAAGAGACAGACAGAGAGACAAGGAAAGACAGACCTGGAAAGAGACAGACCTGGAAAGAGACAGACCTGGAAAGGGACAGACCTGGAAAGGGACAGACCTGGAAAGGGACAGACCTGGAAAGGGACAGACGGGCAAAGGGACAGATGGGCAGAGAGACAGATGGGCAGAGAGACAGGGAAAGAGACAGACCTGGAAAAGAGACAGACGTGGAAAAGAGACAGACCTGGAAAAGAGAGATGGGCAAAGAGACAGGCGGGCAAAGAGACAAACGGGCAAAGAGACAGACCGAGACAGGCAGACATGGAAAGAGACAGACAGAGAGAAAGGGAAAGACAGATAGGGAAAGAGACAGACCTGGAAAGAGACATACCTGGAAAGAGACAGACGGGCATAGGGACAGACGGGCAAAGGGACAGACAGAAACAGAGAGAGAGACAGAGTGAGAGAGAGAGACAGACAGAGAAAGAGACAAAGAGACAGACAGAGAGACAGGGAAAGACAGACCTGGAAAGAGACAGACTGGCAAAGGGACAGACGGGGAAAGAGAGAGACATACACACATACAGACAGAGATAGAGAGAGACAGAAAGACTGATACAGAGACATAGACACAGACAGACACAGGGACAGACAGGGAAAGAGACAGAGAGACAGAGACTGAGAGAGACAGACAGTTACTATCCCGGGCAACGCCTATATCAGTCTCTCTGTCTTTCTCTATCTTTGTGTCTCTGTGTCTGTCCGTCTCTATCTCTGTGTCTGTCTCTATGTCTGTCTGTCTCTCTCTGTTTGTCCTTCTCTCTCTATCTCTGTGTCTGTCTCTCTCGTCTGTCTCTTTCCCCGTCTGTCTCTTTCCCCGTCTGTCTCTTTCCCCGTCTGTCTCTTTCCCCATCTGTCTCTTTCCCGGTCTGTCTCTTTCCTCATCTGTCTTTCTGTCTCTCTCTGTCTCTTTCCCGGTCTGTCTCTTTCCCGGTCTGTCTCTTTCCCGGTCTGTCTCTTTCCAGGTCTGCCTCCTTCCAGGTCTGCCTCTTTCCAGGTCTGTCTCTTTCCCTGTCTGTCTCTTTCCAGGTCTGTCTCTTTCCCCGTCTGTATTTTTCCCCATCTGTCTTTGTCTCTCTGTCTCTTTCCTTGTCTGTCTCGCTCCGTCTCTTTCCCTGTCTGCCTCTGTCTCTTTCGCCGTGTGACTTTCTTTCTGTCTCTGTCTGACTTTTTTTCCCTACCTGTCTCTGTGTGTCTGTTTGTCTCTGTCTCTTTCCATGTGTGCCTTTTTCTCTGTCTGTGCCTGTCTGTCTGTCTCTCAATCTGTGTCTGTCTCTCCACCGATATCATATTACTGTTACGTCACCACCGAAGTCCACTCCAGCAACTTCTGCTCCGATCGCCAGGAGACGCCGTGTTCCTGCCATGGATGGTTCTGGTGATGGGAGAGGAGTCGATGCCAGCGGCACCGGTGGGCGCAGGCTCCGATCATCCACTGGGCTGGGTTATCTTGGGATCTGCAGTACCACTGCTTGACTGTAGGTGGCGTGTGTCTTCCAGCTGAAGTTGCCAGCGTTCAGCTACAGCTAATGGGAAGACACCACACCCGTCTTAGTTCCCCTCCTATCTGCTGACCTCTACCAGAGATAGTTCTGATTTCCTGGTTCGCCCTATTCTGTTTTTTGATTCCTGTGTGCTGACTTCTGCGTGTTTTCTGACTACCCTTCTGCCTGCTGTTTTTGTACCTCACTGCCCGATCCAGATTTGACCTCTGCTACATTTTCTGATTACGTCCTTGCCTGCCGATTCTGTCCCTGTTCTGCTATTCCTGGTTTGACCCTGCCTGACGACTTCTCTCTCGGACTGCAGCCTTCCACAGGTAGTGATCTCCAGGGCCCTGTGTAATTCCAAATCCCTGTATAGGGATTAAAGGGTTTCAGGGTCCTGGGGGTCCTGCTTGGTGAGTGGCTTCCCTCTAGCCTGTCCATTACATCCCATCTGAGTCTGTTGATCCAGGCAGGCGTTACAATCACATCACATATAAGCTGCTTATATTATGAATGTATGAATGTGCTTTGTTCCTATAGCAACCAATCATAGTCCTATTAATAGCTTGTAGCTCGCAGCTCCATTCACTTTAATAGAGGCATGTTTTTTGGAGAGTAACTGTAAAGCGCGGGGTTAAATTTTCTTGTCAAAACATAGTCTATGATGTTCCCTGAGTCACATGGGGTTTCTGTGCGGACATACACACACACATACACTCAGCTTTATATATTAGATGATAGATATATATATATATATATATATATATATATATATATATATATATATGTATATATATATATATATATATTGGGGAGTTGATAGGGGGAGGAGCTCACAGGAACATCTACATTCTACTATACTGTATATACAGTACAGACCAAAAGTTTGGACACACCTTCACATCTCTAGAAGAACTGATAAGAGGAGACTTTGTGCAGCAGGCCTTCATGGTAAAATAGCTGCTAGGAAACCACTGCTAAGGACAGGCAACAAGCAGAAGAGACTTGTTTGGGCTAAAGAACACAAGGAATGGACATTAGACCAGTGGAAATCTGTGCTGTGGTCTGATGAGTTCAAATTTGAGATCTTTGGATCCAACTACCGTGTCTTTGTAGAAAAGGTGAACGGATGGACTCTACATGGCTGGTTCCCACCGTGAAGCATGGAGAATGGTGTGGGGGTGCTTTGCTGGTGACACTGTTGGGGATTTATTCAAAATTGAAGACATACTGAACCAGCATGCCTACCACAGCATCTTGTAGCGACATGCTATTCCATCCGATTTGTGTTTAGTTGGACCAATATTTATTTTTCAACAGGACAATGACCCCAAACACACCTCCAGGCTGTGTAAGGGCTATTTGACTAAGAAGGAGAGTGATGGGGTGCTACGCCAGATGACCTGGTCTCCAGTCACCAAACCTGAACCCAATCGAGATGATTTGGGGGTGAGCTGGACCGCAGAGTGAAGGCAAAAGGGCCAACAAGGGCTAAGCATCTCTGGGAACTCCTTCAAGACTGTTGGAAAACCATTTCTGGTGACTATCTCTTGAAGCTCATCAAAAGAATGCCAAGACTGTGCAAAGCAGTAATCAAAGCAAAAGCTGGCTACTTTGAAGAACCTAGAATATATCTTCAGTGGTATCACACTTTTTTGTTAAGTATTTCATTCCACATGTGTTAATTCATAGTGTTGATGCCTGCAATGTGAATCTACAATTTTCAGAGTCATGAAAATAAAGAAAACTAATTGAATGAGGTGTGTCCAAACTTTTGATCTGTACTGTATGTATATATATATATATATGTGTGTATAAATGTGTATATATATGTGTGTGTGTGTGTGTGTGTGTAGTTGCTAGGGGAGGAGCTCTGTGTGTGTGTGTGTAGTTGCTAGGGGAGGAGCTCACAGGAACATCTACTCTCAGCATCACCAGCTTTCATCGTACATGATCACAGAGGCCACACCCCTCACGTGACGGATCACATGACCGTGACATCACCACAGGTCCTTCAGCTGCTCCGGCTCCGGAAGCTCCCGTTCCTGTGGTGTTTTCTGGCTGACAGCTGTCATTTCCTTTGGCGGAGGATCCTGGAAGACGAGCACAATGTCGCGACAGACCAACAGAGGGACCGAGAGCAAAAAGATGGTGAGGGGGAGCGGGCGGCTTGTGCCGGTGTCAGGCCCGGAGGCTGTGAGCCTGCTGTGCTTCCAGGAATGTCCATACATCATGTAGATAGGGTCACTGCGGGGCACAGGCCGCCACTCACTGCTTGCGGGGTCCTGTATGAGAACACATAGCACAGAAATGGATTAGGAACTTGCCATCAAAAGGTTACAGGGGCTCAGGCTTTACAGGGTTAAATGCTCGTCCCCAGTAATGCGGGTCCCTGACAGTTGGCAATGTGATAAAACAGCTATAGCTTTCCTCTGTAATCCCCCCCCCTCTCGTGGCTGTGCAGCATATCTTTCAGGTGACCACTGCAGTCAATCACTGAGGTCGCATGCGGTATAAATTAGCGTCATCGAGGCCAGTGATTGGCTGCTGCAGTCATGTGAACGATGTATTTGCTGGAACAGCAGACACAACAATTGCAATGCTGGAACAGCTGGGCATTTGAAAGCTGAGTTATGGTGGTATTCCTATGTTCTCATAGTGCCAGTTTTGCAGGCCTCATTACATCCCGGGAAGACAATTTTAATGGTTCTGTCCACTAGGTCATCAATATCAGGACATTGGTGGTTCATCCCTTATCTGTCAGCTGAATTCTGCTATGGTGATTAAGGAACAAACTGTAGTGGTGACGGAGCAATGTGCGACACTCCTGTGTTTATATGTGGCAAATGCTAGAATAGATTTCGGCTCATCAGCAGGGTACCTTTTTTGCCAGTGGTACCAGGTGTCAGCCCCTCACCAATCTCATATATTGATGACCTGTTCTGCAGATATGCCATCAGTTGAGTCCCATATAATCCCTTTAAGGCTGGTTTCAGATGTCCGTGTTTAAATAGGTACCAGTCACATGCATGGTTATATCGAGAGTAAAGCCTGGCTCAACCACTCAAATTAGTGTAGGTGCTCTGGAGAAAAACAGGTAATATAGAAAATATACTCCGGCACACTAAGGAATATCATGAAAAAGAGTCCAAAATGGTGCTCAAAAAAACGTCTTTATTAGAAATGTGTATTTTGTCCCGACGTTTCAACCCGTTGAGGGTTTTCTTCAAGGACTAATTTGTAATAACAGGAAAAGAAAAAATGGGTACAATGTCACAACAATATAGTGTACACAATTGTTACATAATAGGGGCATGTATTGCATACATATGAGAGGAGAAAAAAGAATGAACAAAATTGTTACGAAAAATAAAAAAACAAGCATTCCATATAGAGTATACATGAGAATCACCCATGAACAAAAATAAAATAAAATGAAATCCATCCCCTCAGGGATTTGCGCAATGTGTTTATACAAAGTGCATGGACTGAAGGTAAAGACATACCTATGGTAGACGAACTAAAGTTCTTAAGTAAGCACCAAGTCACGTTAGGTGAAGCAGATTATTAGTGTCCAAAATGGTACTAGAAAGGTGAAACATAAAATGTTATTATTGAGAACTATTAATTTTAACAAAGGGGACAGCAGGGGATTATGTTGAAGGCATACCTAAGAGGACCAGTATTAGGACATCAGTTCGTGTGGGTAGAGAGATGAAAAGAAAGGCCACAGCCGTTCTGTGAAGTCAAAAGAATATACATATGTTCACTATAGGCGTCATGTGTAGAGGCCGGTGACATGTCAGCTCCCATGGAGAGCATACCTCTCCCTTAGGTCACTCACATCACTTGAATGCACTTCCACCCAGTACGCCACTTGCAATATGTGTCCAGCACTCTCACTTAGGTTTGTATATCCTCTCATTGCGAGCACCCTTCCCTCTGCGCGTGCGCGGGGTCCCCTGTCCTCCGCACGCTCACGATGCACGGCGTCACATACGGCGCCCTGCCCCGTTGGGCGCGCGCCGGCCATGCGTCCCTACGCGCACGTGCGGGAGACACATCACCATAGGTGGTCCTCTTAGGTATGCCTTCAACATAATCCCCTGCTGTCCCCTTTGTTAAAATTAATAGTTCTCAATAATAACATTTTATGTTTCACCTTTCTAGTACCATTTTGGACACTAAAAATCTGCTTCACCTAACGTGACTTGGTGCTTACTTAAGAACTTTAGTTTCGTCTACCATAGGTATGTCTTTACCTTCAGTCCATGCACTTTGTATAAACACATTGCGCAAATCCCTGAGGGGATGTATTTCATTTTATTTTATTTCATTTTTGTTCATGGGTGATTCTCATGTATACTCTATATGGAATGCTTGTTTTTTTATTTTTCGTAACAATTTTGTTCATTCTTTTTTCTCCTCTCATATGTATGCAATACATGCCCCTATTATGTAACAATTGTGTACACTATATTGTTGTGACATTGTACCCCTTTTTTCTTTTCCTGTTATTACAAATTAGTCCTTGAAGAAAACCCTCAACGGGTTGAAACGTCGGGACAAAATACACATTTCTAATAAAGACGTTTTTTTGAGCACCATTTTGGACTCTTTTTCATGATATTCCTTAGTGTGCCGGAGTATATTTTCTATTATACATGCATGGTTATGGCCATACGTGTGCCATACATGTGTTACACGTGTGACATCCGTGTTTGCATACGTGTGACATGTACCGGGTAAAACACATGTCTCTGTAATGAAAAGATGTTCTACATTTACCTGTATCCAGCGATGCTGTCTCCGGCTCTGCTGCGTCCCGCTCCTGATCCCCGCTCATTATTTCCATTGATTATTCACTGCCTGAGGATCTGGAAGCCGGAGCATCGCGGGGACAGGCTGGGTAAAGCACAGCCGAGGACAGCACTGGCGGGGACATCGCCGGTGACATGTGAGTATACAGCAGTTTGTGCAGTGACATCCAGGGACTCATCAGGGTTCCCAATGAACTCTCATGAACCCCCTTGAAGTCACCATCATGACACTCGCTGTAACGCAGTTGTCGCAGGGGTGTCATCAAAAGGTCATCAGAGTTCATTGGGAATTCTGATGATCTCTTGGACGTCCCTGCACACACTGCTGGCAGGATACTCACCTGTCACTAGCGATGTCCCCGGCGATGCTGTCCTCGGCGGTGCTGTCTCCTGCGTTGTCACCACGATGCTCCTGCTCCCAGCTGCTCACTGCGGTGAATAATCAATGAAAATAATCAGCGGGGTCAGGAGCAGGAGGCAGCAGAGACGGAGACAGCATCGCTGGAACAGGCAAATATAGAACATCTTTTTATTTAAAAACCCGTGTTTTCTCCAGTACGTGTCACACTGATGTCACACGGCTCACATCAGTGTACGGTCCGTGTGACACCCGTGCTGCTGGAGAAAAAAACGGGCACGTCTCCATGTGAAATAGCGGGGCCACACGGTCCGTCTGAGAGTGCACAATAGGGTAACATGGGTACGTGTGACATCCGTGTTAATAGAATTAAGTGACGCATCACATGTCATCACCTGTGCTGTTGTTTACTTATTATAATTATGCATTGCTTATATAGCGCTGTTATATTTCGCACTGCTTTGCATACATGATTATCGCTGTCCCCATTGGGGTTCACAATCTAAGTTCCCTATCAATATGTCTTAAACTGAGGTTTTATCACAAGGATATTATCATTGCTGTGACTAGCTGACTCTTGCCATGTTGTCTTGTGATTAGCAGCTCACTGTCTATAGACATTGTATACAGAGAGCCTGGTGTGGCTGGGGGCAGCTTTTTCAGCTTTTCTTCATTCCTAAATCTAAAAACTGATTGTGTCAGAACGGCTGCAGCCAGTAATCTAAGTGACACATTGCTGGATTCAGGGTCTCTTTTCCTGCATTATGCTGCTCTCAGAAGGGGTTGAAAAGCATGGTGACGGATTCCCTTTAAAGTAAAATGGCCAAATAATGTGAAGGTGGGAGCTTGCTGTCTACCTTGCTGTAACGTCTTATTTTTGCATATGGCACACCTTGGCCGTGTTTTCATTCTCGGGGCGCTGCTTGTGTGTAAAGCATGTTTTTGTGATTTTTCTGCTGTTTTATCTCGTTGCTTATCTCTGTGCATTGCACTTCTGGTCTCCACCTTGCTGAATCACCTAACTACTTTTTTCCTCTCTTTCCATCTGCCCAATGCACTCACTGTATAGTATTGGTATTTGCCATTCATTTCACCTACTGCATCTCTGCATCTCATGGTACGTGTCTGCATACACATGAGCACGCTATGTATTGCACATTTCTATTTGTTTCCAATCTGTCATTTCTTTGTCGCTCCTAATTGGGAGACCC